>NW_010420200.1:37044-56553 GCF_000710305.1 Buceros rhinoceros silvestris
AAAATAGCTACCACCTTCTTGCAGGCATGCTGGGTACCTTGACAACGGACATAGGGACTAATTATTCACCTGTCAAGATGCCTACTGTTTAACTTGCTTGGCCAGAGGGAGGGTGTCTTTTGGCACATTTTTAAAATTGTTGCCTAAAATATTCAGCGTCATGGGTGATTTCAGCAGTGCTAACAGTCAGGAGCAGTACAGCACAGCTGCAGCTGCTGGGGGCGGGACTTGGCTGGTCTGCTTTAGCCAACCAGGCAGGCTGGACCACTTGGACCTGCGCAGACCAAAGCACTAGAATGTCGAACTAGAGTTAACAGATGGTAAAATCCAAATACTGAATTCCCTGGACTTAATTTGTTGGTACCTTCCCAAAGATATCTGCAAAATTATTTAAACTTTGCAGGAACACAAACACTTTCAAAGAAAAATAAATCTGCTGCAGCTCTGTAGGGACAATGGTTTTCCAAGTACAGCAAGACCAAAGAGCATAACAGCAGTGGAGCTGACACTCCTCATGCTGGGTTTGTATTTGACCTCTTTTCTCTGCCATGACAGGGGTTTTACTCTAGGAATAAAGAACAAAGGAAAATGTAATTGCTTTAAGGGTGGGCCATTTTTCACCTGCAAAGCCCCTGAACCACAAATGAATATGCAGTAGCTCCTCCCTCAGTTGGACACAGGGTCCAGGCTGAAGTTATATACCTTGTGCCGATTTGTATGATACAAAAAGGATTTGTATGATACAAACAGGATTTGTATGATACAAAGCTTGTGAATGCATCCTCGCGTTTCAGTCACACCTCTGACTGCAGCGTATGGGCTCAGTGGATTGTAGGCACACTTCCTCATCTCTCCTGTTCACCCGCATCCTTCTGTCCCATCCTGGCAGGGGTAGTATGCTGTGAGCGTTTGAAAACAATATCCCTGTCATTCAAAATAATTAAAAATAATTCAAAACAAAATTCCAATATAAATTCAAACCCATTTTTTTTCCCTTTTACTTTGGGGGAGCTGCTTTGCAGCCATATCACCTTCTGGTTGTTGTCACCATACAAACCCTAGTGCTGGTGGAAGGCTGGGTCTGCAGAGGCAGGGACGATGCCCGGGAGACTCCTTGTTTGGTGGCAGCTTGAGCATAGGTGAATATGAACCAACCCGGAGATCAGGCTCCTGAGAAGCACCTGGAAACAGAGAGGGGGGAGCTGCAAATCTGTGGCCGTTCTGCATCTGCTCTTGCTGCATTTAATAAACGATTTCGACAGAGTTACCATGGATGTATTCTTCCCTAGACAAAAGGGTGTGTTACAGAAAGTTAGAATATAGTAAAAACAAATTCTCTTTTACAGCTGTGATTTTAATTTAACTGGACTGAGTCCTGTAAGATTTGCAGGAGTAGAAGGTGAGAGATAAATTAAGGGGTGTGTCCAAGGCACTGGAAAAGCAAAGATGAGCAATTTTCCCATAAATAACGTAACAATATCCAAATTTAATTGCTGTTAACTATAGCATCACTGTGCAAATGATCTTTCATCAAACTATGCCAAAAGTATTTCAATAGGTGCTGATGCATGAAGACATTTGAATAATACATGCCTAGACGACAATTTATAAGTGCTTGTTTGAGCAAGGTAGAGGGGCCTTGAATGTATTTTCAAAAAGTTAATTTAGAGTAAACCAAAGATTTTGTTAATTACAAAACTTTGTTTTGTCTTACCTGTTCATGAAATGGATAAATCGCAGTATGCATGAATAATGGTAGGAAATAATCTAGTTGTATGGATAATGCTGGCCTTTAAGCCACTGTCACTTTGAAATGAGTTTTGAGATAATTTGGATAGTTCCCTGCAAGGGCAATTTGGTTCTGTAGGGATAGAAATTTATGTCATTTCCTTTCATTGATTGTGATGTTTGGTCATTCTCATTCTCCTGCCTTTTATAGATATTCCTAGAACAGGAAAGAGAAAGAGGATGAAGGGGGAGAGAGGGAGAGAAGGGTAGTGAGGATAACCAGGTGTGTGGTATGGCTTTCATTATAGAAAGATCAAACAAACCGAGGCTACTCTTGCTCAAAAAGGCATAAATACGGGGGAATATCATATACATTGTATAGAAGTGGGAAGAGAAAGGATTAAAAACCTCTTTCAAAGTACCAGAACAGTACCCTAGCCCCAGTGAAACTGGCAGTTTAAAACCAAAAAAAAAAAAAAAAAAAAACCACTCATGTAGTGTGTGAGTACATTGTGGAACATTCTGCTACAAACTGGTTTATAGCCAGAAAAATATATGGGATTTGAATGACTGAAAAAAGGATTTGAAAAATTCACAGAGATTGTTTCTGCCATTGCCATCAATCACCACTTTGGGTGAGTTCAACAAATTCTTAAAGGTCTGTGGAAGCAGGTGTCCCTTCCTGCTCACTCATCTGCACCCTTTTTTGTACACGCTTCTCTAACACGTTTTCTGTTGGCTGATGGCTACTGATGGTAGGATACGGGGAAAGAGGGACACTTACGCAGACACTGGTTAGTGTTAAGCCATGCTCTTTCCTAACAGAATATCCTCCAGAACTCGAACGCTAAAAGGCTCAGGTGAGTAATGGTTGGTTTTTGAAAATTGAATGGAATATTGGAGAAATTCCTGGCCGTGAATCCTAATGTTTTGCATTAAAAGCAACACAGAGATTTAAGGGTGAAAATCTACAGCACAGGGACTGATCCACTGCTACAGAATTTGCGTAAGTTCATTCTCCACAATGTTTGAATTCGGGACTCAGCCTGAAAACAAAGAAACAATTTTCACTGCTAGGCTCAGGGTAGAAGAATGTGTCTTGAAAACATTTTCTTTTGACTTCAGAGGGTCATTAAAGACCTGAAGACATCGTAATCCTCTTACATTTTCCTCATTAGATTTGGATTACTGCAACAAAGCAAGGGGTGAAGGCTGGAACGTTCTTCTGGTCTGTGTAAGTGCCCTCTGTTTTCTGGAGGTTTGTAACTAATAATTCAGAATATCTTTGATTCAAGTGTTTATGAAGTTGTTTTCCTTACTCTAAGCACTTGGTAGCTTGGAGACCGTATCTGTAACCCTTCCTTGTTTCATTTGTGAGATGTTTATGGTAACTAAAGCTGATGCCACAGTTTGCTCCTTTAAGTTCATATACTCATTTTTAGCAGTTGTTTGAAGAAAAGATGTGTGACTATGTAAAAATTTGCTTTCTTTCATTTCACGGTGTGTTGTTTTGCCTCCTTCCTATTGCTAACAGTGTTTCCTAGTCCTCTGAGTGTATGTGGAAGACTCTTACTGTCCTCTTAAGTCATCTCACGGCAACAGCCTAATTGACTCATTAATTTTACAATCCACTCTGACCTTTGAGTAAGGTATCCAATTTCCCTTTCCTGAAAGACAGCCTTGAGGATCTTTGCTGCTTATTCTTTTGTTTAATGGTTCCAAATACTTTCCTTTGTCCCAACTAAGAAGTATCTTCCTAACCAAAAATGAAGGAATTTTGATAGTTTCTGAGGAATTCCTGTGCCTCAATCACTCTGTGCTATTTAAGTGGTAGGATTGCAGGAGCAAAGAAACTGGGCAAACTTTCAAGACTGAAGTACTGAGGATATTTGCCTAATTTTTTTGTGATCCCATTAGTAATAATACTCTTTGCTACTCTAAATATCATACAGCATATGGAGGGGGATAATAAAACGCACCACGTACAAAGCTGATGATAGGTTTATGGTTGCAAGACAGTTATCCAACAGAGCTACAGTCTGGTGCTCCACAAAACAAAGAAATTAATGTGATTCCAAGGCTCTACAACTGCATCGTCACCATAAACACCCTGGCCAGTGCGAGCTTGGGGATATAAAATGTTATGGAATGTAATCAAGGATATGTGATATGAGTGGCAACAGTAAGGGAGTGAGATAGCTTCTTAGCGTATGAATGAAATACATATGCCTTGAAAGTGTGTTATTTATTTTGGGGTGTAGAATTGTTTTTGGGAGAATTTTCAGGCAAACTCTTTTAGGAAAACAGGAATGTTAAAAACATCTTAGTCACAAGTGACTTAATTGAAATAATGGAATTTTTCATATTGCACAACTAACAATAATTCCAAAACCGGGCAATGCCCAAGACCTTTATTCTGCTTTATGATATTGCCTTGTTTGCAAATTTTGGGATAAATTCTCATTTTTGTAGTTGTTTTACAACCAAAAGTTCTCTGTGTAGCTGGAGACTGAGGACCACTGTTGTTCTACAAGGCATTAAAATCTAACTTATTTCAAAGTGGCTGTTGGCATCTCTATTTTTCTGTCAGTTGTTGCCAAAGACTGCTGGATTCCATTCTGCATGGTGAATCCAAGATGGTTGTATTTGATGCCTGCCTTGGGATCCTGCTGTTGTTCTAACTGGATCTGGACTGACTATGCTGTTGGACTAAAATGATTGCGTGGTCACTGACCTGCAGAGCTTTCCTGAGATGAGATATTTGGAACTTTAACAGCTCTTTATAGAGTTAGTCATTCTCATACCATGAACTTGGCCTCAGCAGCCAAGTGAGAAGTCTCAGGATACAATGAAATAGGATGAGTCTGTTCTGCAGAGTGAGAATCTGTCGAAGTTGTGCAAGTCACCATGCTGATGGCCTGGTGTTTCAGATGACTCTGTTCTGATTTACAGCAGCCTAGCCCTCAGTTTGGTTCCTATTAAGTTAACGGGAACTTTTCCAGTGTCTTCAAGACTATCAGAGCAGGATGGTTGTTTAAACCTGTACTGATGTGAGCAATTTAATGTTTTTTACTTATGCCTGCTATCCAATGGCAACACCATTGTGCATAAAAAAGGTTCTGGTTAAAGCTGCCAGAATGCATCTTTATTCTCTCTGGTTGAGAACGGTTAGATTTACTGCCTTGAGTTCTGACCCCAGTTACAAACTTTTAAACGTCTTTGTTTTGGAGTATGTGGACATCTAGGAGATCTGAAGTGATTCTGTTTGCAAAATAAGAATTTGTATCAAGCAAGAAGGAAAATGCAGCATACTAAAAGCAAATGACGTTATTATGACTGATTTTAATACTGTTAGAATCAGTTCATAGCAAGGCTTTTTCGCTCCATTTTTCATTCTGTAATAACAAAGAATATGTTTGTATTTTGTGCTCCAGTGTCATCCCCCATGAGCGCAGAATATTAACAATACTTCAGTGGCTAACCCTTCCTGACAATGAAAGGTAATTCACTTACTGTTATCTGCTGTTGGATAACTGCTAGTTTGTTTTCTCTTTAACAGTGGCTGGAAGAGCAAGGGAAAATTTAAGTCTAAAAATATTTTTTGTCAGTAACATGTTATCACTGATTTAAGGGTTTTTGGGGGGTTTGTGTGGGGTTTTTTGGTTGTTTTGGTTTTGTTTGTTCTTCTAATCTCAGCTTTTAACCATCAGGATTTTTATTTTTCTTAGTAAATGTATTGTATGAGTTTATATAAAGAAGCATTTAGTTACATGGATTAACTTGGATTGTTCTTATCCTACTGAGTCTAATATGGTTTAACCACCTTACAGGCAATGGCAGCTGCAGAACTGGACCCTGAGGACTGGGATAATGTTAGGATTTTAATTATGAGTGTTTTTTAGTAACAAGCTTCCACATGCTGCTGGCTGCAAAGCTCAGGCGGGCTGCTGTGGGGATCACTCCTACAAGACTTAGAAAGAGCGTCTGTCCTCAGATGGTACCTCATGTGCCTCCCTGCATGTGTTCTTGGATTTAATAAAACTGTAGAACAACTAATTGCTTCATCATACCATGGAAACATATGACTGAGAAACAGTTCTTTTTCTATAAAGCCAACTCACATTGGAAGGACGACTTGATTCAGTTGGCTCTAGCAGGTCTGGGGCTTTTTGTTGTCGTCAAAGGAGAGCTATCCTAAACAGGACCTTTTATTCTTTCAGGCCTTATGTTTATGCTTTCTACTCTGAGCAACCAGATGCAGCTGGCCATAGATACGGTCCTTTCAACTCAGAGGTTAGTACAGATTTTCTTCTGCAGAAAAAGCACGTGTCCCAAATATATTTCTGAATAATTGCCACTGCTCAGGAGTAACAATTTTAGCAACTTCTTTTCACCAGTTTCTGCAGTACGCTTCCCCTCTGCCAGAGAAAGCAAGTTCCCGTCTAAAGGATTTATCGCGTGAGATTCATTTTTGAGAGCAGGAGCTGCCTCTACCTTTCAGGAGGTTATTTCTCTGGGTGATGTGATAATGCAAATGGAAAGATTTAGTTGGCAAAGACAGGAGTATATTTGGATGCAAGAGAATAATTTAACTTTCCTCTAACAATTTATGGTTTTTAAAGGTAATAAAAATATAATGCAGAAAATGTTGAGGAAAAATGCAGAGAAGAAAAAGCTTTCTTTAAAGCCGACAGCCTGCAGTAGCCAAAGTAATAACTCCAGTCTGTTGTGAGCTGCAAAAAGCTGCTATTTCCAGTTTCATGTAAGGCCCTACAGGGATTCAGAAAGCTCTGCCAGTACTCTTCCCTCAGGACTTGACTGTTAGCTTTGGAAAAAGTTTTGAGGAACCATAAGGTACTTTAATGAAAAATTATGTGCAAAACACTACAGTAGTTTAACCCCTTGTTTGAGCTTTGGGTAGCTGGCTGGGACTGATGAGTACTGTTTCCCTGCCAGCACTGTCCAGATGACAAGAACTTAAAGACTATGCACTTGTCTGGGGTTTGTGGGGAGGGAAAGTAAATTCTGCACCCAAATATCCTACTACTACAGGTGCCCGGGATTTGGCATCTCCAGTGATCTCTGCCATCTGGCAAAGGTCCCCTAGTTTCATTGCAAATGTATGGCTGCAGATTGCCATCACGAGACATTAGGAGTTTTTATACACGCTTTTTAAGAGGTAAACAGGTGTTTACAAATCTTTGAAAATTGAGGAGTGTATCAGATATCTACCCTTTGTAAGGTAATACAGGTCTCCCCAAGCAGCCAGGTACCCAGCAGTAGTTTCTTACCTGTTTGGTATGGATCTGGTAGCTGTTCTCTATTGGAGAACAGAGAGAAGAGAAGCAGCATATATATATATTTTAAAATATGCTTGAGTTATTGAGGCTGTTTAAATGAGTTTGCAGTAGTTGTGAACTTGCTGTGAGTAGCATCCTGGCTGGAGCAGTTTGAGACATGGTCCTGGAGCAGCAGGTGTGAGGGATTATTCCAAACCAGCACTGAAACACCGTACTGAATAGGAAGAAGTAGACCTTTTCCTGCATAGGTGGTAGTTAAAATCTGCCAACACTTGCTGAATTCACAGGCGTTGATATGCCTCCATGATGTCATTTGACTCAGAACAGGAGAGATTTCCGACTCTCTCAAGCAAGGTATCAGTAATGAGAGCTCTCTGATTCAAGGATATATTACTCGGTGATGCTTTACAATTCCTCTTATTGAATTGTTACAAAAATTATGTGTGGCTTAGGACTGACAACTCTAATTTTATTTATCTGTAGACAACCACTTCCTTCTCAACAGAGTTGTGGGGATGTTTCCATGGGCTTAAGGGAGAATATGATGACACTGAATTTGTTCTTTAAGTTGTAGTCTTTAACAACCCAGTTTAGCATCCAATGTGCTAATCTAGTTTCAGGTTAATTAAAAGTGTCTAAAAAGTGTAATTGTATCATCATAGGAAAAGTCATTATAAAAGCAAAAAAGTAAACGCCCCAAAGGCTTTTACTGTTTGGGGTTTCTTCTTGATGGTTATCTGAAGGTTGACCTCCAATTGCAGGTCAAACCTTAGCTCTTAAGTGTGAATTAATAGCTTATGAAAGTTTTACAAATAAATTGATTTATGCCATTTGTGTTAAACACGAGAAGAGCATGGAATAGATTTTTAGTAAATTGAGAACAGACAAGTTAGCAGATGAACGTGTATGGGCTTGCAGTTTGAACAGTCAATGTAACTTTCTGAACGGAAATTTAAATAAATGCATACAGCTGCATAAGTGTACAGATACTGAGATGTGATATGGGCCTGGTTTCAGGAAGTGTTTTATAGGAAGTTTTATAGCATTTTATAGTTCCTATAGCTCCTATGTTTTATAGGAAAAATTTTATATTGTTTCTCTTGACACCCTTTTTCACATAATTTTTAGAAGCTATGAAATTTCCATAAATCAACTAGGAAGAAAGTCCTTAAAGGGATCTCTTTCAGCTGCTTCCCTGATACTGAGAGTAGGATCTCCCTATGAAATCATTATTTTCCTGTACATGGCTGACAGCAATCAGACAGTTGGAGTAGTACTGACCACTTCACTTTCCTTCATGCAAAGACAGATCAGACAAACAATAATGTTTGAAAAAAAAGCTCTTAAAAATTCTGTGTTGTACTTTAAATGGACTTACTTCTTCTTTAGAAGAGTGAAGATTTGATGTGGAGGTTTTCTTGGTGCATTTACTAGCTTGAGGAATAGTTTAATACCTTGAAAACCTCCAAATCTTAAAACATCCGTGAGAGTGAAGTGAATCTTTACTAGAGCTTATTATACCAAATAATGTTCTAAGTATATTTTATATGTATAATCCTACAGGTCTAATGACATCCATTACTGATAATTTTCAGCTTCCAGACTTCAGCAGGTGGCACTTAGAGCTACACAGGACATACACAACAGCCTATGTGCAGAGTGCCTTCAAAGCTAGAAATAAAGGGACTTTAGATGCACTTAAACGTTACTGGTGGACTGCCAGTGTGGTTGATATAAATGGAATACGGATTATGGCCAGTGTCCGCTAGTGTAACTTTGCATGTCTTCTAACATTATGAATTTCAGTGTAAATAAGTTGGTTGTCTGGGTTTTGCAGGGTTTTTTTGGCTTTGACTTTGTTTTTTTGATTTGTTTTGTTTGGGGTGGGGATTTTTTGTTTTGTTTTGTTTGGGTTTTTTGTGTGTGTGGGACGTGAACGAACTTTTTACAAAGTATTTCAATGTGTTCCATTATGTTTTTAGGAGTAGTTACAGGAGTTATCAAATATGTGCTTGCTCTTGATTTACTTCTGCATTTTTTTTCTTTCCCTCTGTGCTTCTGCAGCTGAACTGGTTGGTCCGTAGGGTCAAGAAGCAGAGCTTTGGCTGGCTAGTTACTCTTGTGATGTTACAGTTCCCTTCTGTAAGTGGGGAGGGATTAGTTTCCCTCCTCTATAACTCTGTTCTGACTCTTCTCAAAGCAAGACTAAGATTTGGCTGGTTAATAAGAACTTGGCTTTTTTTTTTTCTTCTCCTAGCTAACTTTTTTTTTTTTGAAAATAAAATATTCTAGAAATATACTACCATAAGAGCTCTAAAACACATCGAAATCTGGCACTGCTAAGCCGTCCCTGCTGCTCCTCTAACATGCTGACTTGAGACAGCCGTTTTCAGTGTTCAGACCTGGGTCTCCTGCGCTCGCGTGTTTCTGACATTGTGGAGCTCTGTCTGAGCTGATTCAGAGACTGTAAAACGAGACTCCTTCCTTTCCCTGACGCTCCTCTCATCAGGACTGCACAAAGCTTGAAGCATTTTAAAAACAGAAAACTATGGTGCTGCTTTATTAAAATGCCTTTCTGGAGAGAGACGAATGAGACTGGACTAGAATCTCCTTTCCAGCTGCTTGCCTTGGAAGCAATGAAACAGCATGGCAGATGGTAACATCCCCTTCCTTCCCTTCCCTGTTTACAGAGCTCTGTAACTGAAAAACTGTGAGAAGCTGCCTAAGTACATAGAAGTTAAATATCGTCATAAATCTCCGACTCTTCCCAAGCCCACTCAGCATGCTCCATTATTCGCAGCATATCGTAGTTACTGTCTCCCCGTAGGTGTCATCTATCAGCACTTGTCATGCAGTCCTGAGCAGTGCCAAGAGCCTGTGACTTGCATTAAAGTTGGTGGGAGTGGTACAGTTTAAAATTATGAACAAGCTGACAAATGGGGTAGTAGTTTTTTCCAGTTTTGTCTTAAATCTTTTTTTCCTTTCTCTAAGTCTATCCCAGGCATTTGTGCCTTTATAAACAGTAACGTTACCCAATCAATACAATGCCACAATGAAACTGCTAGGAAATTAAATTCTCAGATTGCTCATAAATCGGGGAATAAGGCAGGTAGCAGTGCAGCCCTGCCTAGCTGATTTGAAGCTCCGTGCTAAGTGAGTCCCACCTTGCAGCTATGTCCTGCAGACCTGCAGTCCCCATACAGTGGCTAGAGGGGTTCTGGTGATTTCAGTGGGGGATATGGCCTGGCACACGCCATGGTGACACCTACTGATGCTACTGTTGAGGGTCCCTGGTGTCACTGATTCTGCCAAAAAGGAGATTTGGGAAACCTTGTCAAAAGTCATTTGGACTGGACAGGCTCTCGTACTCATACCGGAATCATCACTGAAGTGAAATGTTGCTGTTCTATCAGCACTCTATCCCAGTATTTGGGAATTGCAATGAATTTTACTGAAACTGAAATTAAGTTTACTTAAATGTTGGTAATATTAAATTGACAAATATTTGATCAGTTACACCCCCCCCATAACTATATTTTTGGAAACCCAGAAGCCCCACTTATCTTCTGAAACACCAATTGCATTTGCCTTTATGCTGTCCACTCTTGTTAACTGCTGTTCTGCTTTCTGTACAATTTGGTGGATTCCTCCTTAAAAAGAGACAGATCCTAAATTGCCCAAAAGCCTAAATTTTTGAAAAGGCCACGGCATTTATGCCTCAGGATTATCTGGCACAGGTAGCTTTACTGTCTGATGTGAGTCAAGACAGGCTCTTTTTCTGAGTCCAGACATCTCTCCCCGCCAGTACAGGAGAGTAGTTATGGCTCCCCTCTTACTCCGCCTAAGAGACCTAAGAGAAAGCTCCCTTCTAAGAGGAGACAGGAAAGACCAGTTGCAGCTCCAAAGAAACAAAGAAGAAAAGTACATAGAGTGGATCAATATGCTGCGGAAGCTCGTCGGAAGAAAGTAAGTTTACATATGTTCCAAAATTTTATGATGGAAGTGCCACTTTTTAGGCACTACTCTAGATTTATTTTTTCAACTTGAGTGTTCACTCCATGCTTCAGGTTGGGATTTTGCAGACAAAACTCCTATAAGTGTACTGAAGGACCCAAAGGCAAGCAGCCAAAGCAGACCAAGTCTTCTGAGAGCTATGTTTTTCTTGTTTCAGGCTCTGTTTGCATTAGGGAAAGTCTTCTTTATAATCTCCTTATTTTTTAAATCCAGCCATCAGCTGGAGTAGACATCAGATAAATCCCTGGGAAGTCACCACCAGTGTTGCTAACCCTTCTGAGCTGTTACAAATTCTGCAATATGTTGTAGCCTTCTTAACTCCCCAGCTTGTGGGAGCCTGGTGATTATTTGAGATTCTGTGCCCAGTGATTGCGGAAAGGTCCTGAAAATGTGACTCATAAAATCTAAAAGGAAAATAGCTTAATATATATTTTAAAGCCAGTTTCTGACTTTGGAGGATAGGGGATTCTTGATTACGTTATTCTGAATGCTGTATTTGCAATAGAAGCGGTGCATAAGTCTGCTTGCACAAGAAGAAGGTCAAGTAGAAATTGCTTTATTGGAATAAGGTGCAAGTGTGTTGTCTTTCTCCACCTGGTACTAACACTGAGGGGGATTATAGATGACTTCAGTATTATTTTGATTTCAGAAATTTAAATAAATAATTCAAAAACTCTTCAAATAACCTATATATTTCTCCATCAGGCTTTAAACAAAAGCCTTGACACTCCACTGTATCCTATAAGAGGCTATAAAAGCTTCGCTCAATAGCTTTTTTGTGTGGTTGTTTTTTGACTTTCTGTGTGATTCAACTTAAAACAGTTATTTTGAGACACGTGCAAAGATATGGCAGACATGGACATGCAAAAAGCCATCAAGTATAAGAAAGCAGGAATTTTCCAGAAAGCTTTGAACACAGATTTACCCGAGAGGAGAACTGATAATGGCTATGGATCATATCGCTATTATTCATTAATTTGCCATTCTAGGTTATACTTTTCTGGCATGAAGTACGGTAGATCGCTCATAGTATTTCTACAGGTGTGAGCATATGTGACTCTTTTTTTTCTTCTTTCTTTCTCTGGTTGAAAAGATCATCCAAACTTGTCCCTGAAGAACTCTTCCTCATAAGTCAACTGTGAAAAATTATCACTAGTATTTTGGGAAAAAAAGCATCCTAATGTTACACAATAGTTCCCATCATATCTGCAAGTTAATCTTTTGGTGCTGTTTGAGAGCAATGGAATACAGCACAGGCTGGATCCTGCTAATGAAAAAAAAATGAAAAAGGGTTACAGTGAAATTCTGTCTTCCTTCTAATCAAGGTTATTCAAGGGAAAACTCAGGAGAGAATCCAGATGAGGTCTGTATGTCCCAGATCCTGTACCCTGTGCTTTCACAATAGTACTAACCTTTTAACGTAACACCATTTAGAGATCCATGTCTCTTGAAAGATAAAAAGTTTCTGCACAGTCTTCCGAAGTCTTGATATCAACCTATTAGGTGAAGAAAGGTATACGTAAGGGTTTTATTTGTTTAGCAATAATTCTTTGGAAATTGCATCTGGGAAAGAACATGAGCTGTAAGAGCAGCATGGCCGCACAAAACATCCTTGACTGAATATGCCACCTACAGCCAGCCTTGGACTGTGAAGACCGTTTGGGGAAAAACCTGAGCATTGTATAGAATAATAAAAGATTAAAAATTGAAGAGAGACAGAATGAAATGAGATGGAGAAATACTGGTGAGGGCCTTCTAAGAGCTGCTATGAACACAATCATGTAGTGAAAACTGTAAAGTTGAAGGGTTTGGTTTTCTGTGTGAATTTTTTGTTTTTTAAAACCAGGATTCATCATTTATATTGACTTTCTTACAGTTTCAGAAATGTCTCTGCAGGCTTACAGATTAAAGTGATGAAGAGGGTAACTAAACAAAACATCACTCATGAATCCTTGAAATCTCTGGAAGTTGATGGTTGCTTTTTTTTTTTTAAGAAGCCTCAAGACTGCTGAGAAAAGTAAACATTAATGAGAAATCCATCTGGATTTCCAACTTCCTTGAATAAGCTTTGGATTCTGAGAAGAAGTTGTATTTCCTTATATGATTGCTGTTATACAAATAGAGTTTCATAAAAGTGTAATTCCCATTCATTGACGAAATTCTTTGTATTTGAGAGTGGGAAATGCTGAAACAGATGATCTTTTTTTCTAAACTGAAAATGATTCAAAGTTTTGACTAAACTGACAGCTTAGGCTTTCCTGAATTAAAATATTTCAGAATTTCACCGTTTGCCTGAACCACTTCCATACGTTGCAGAAATTCTTCCTCCTGTTCCCCACCATGATTTCCATCTCTCATGAGCCACATTTCCACGTGTTTACAGGGCCACATGGGAGATGATGCTTCCTGTCTCATCTTATAAACTATCAAAATCAGTGAACATCCATCCCTTAATGACTCAGGCGGGGGAAGAGTTTCTGAACCATCTCTTTCTGGGTCACACTAATGTGGAATTATTTTTTCTTCTCAGAAAATTCTGCCAAAATCTAGTCTTTTCTCATCCAAAATTTGTTAGCATTCTGTTTGTCACTGGGAGAATGTTTTGTTGTGGATACTTGAACCAGCCAAATCAAACTGACAAGTGAAGAAGAAGTTGGCATATAGTGACAAGAAATGTTTTCTTCTTAAAAACAAAACAAATTCTGAGTCCTCTCCTAAAATCTTACTTTAAAATGTTTCCCTTCTCTGTGCCATCTGGTAAAATCTATTTCATTTTCTCATAGCTGAAAACACAATCCTGTGAAAATGTCTTGGTGTTTTCTGTTTTGTTTCTTAATGAAAAGGAAACTCGAATGAAGATATCACAGTACAGTATTCTTGTCCGCTGGGGCCTGCTGACAATTTTTCCAAAACTGTCATTTGAGATGTTGGAAAGTCTTGGCTTTGAAGCTGAAGAATGCTCCCCCTGAGCCCCATGTGCTAGTCAAGTGACTTGCCTGTTGTCATCCTAGTACCAGATGTCCTTTGAAGTGAATTTCATTAAGTGACTTGACAGATGAAAGTCCAAAGCTTCATATCATGTTCACGTTTTGACTAAATCATTCACATAAAATAGCTTTCTAAAAGTACTGCCATTCATCTATAAGAAACAAACTGAATGCCAAAGTCACATGCATTTTTCTAATATCTACGCTTTGTTTTACAAAATGTACGTGTGTCTGTGGGAGGCCTAGGATCATAAAGATCTTCTGCTGTCTTATGTCAGCATCTCAGCAGGGCTTTTTCACGATGAAATAGTGTCAATATAGGAAAGGAAATGGTTTGATAATTGTAGGTGTAACAGCTCAGCCAAGGCTTTGCCTCTTGACCTGGATCATTACCTTGTCAGAGTTTGCCAAAGGACCTCCATTTGTAGAAGAAGGGAGAACAGTGCAATGACAGAATCAACTTTCTTCCTTTCTGCATATTTATACAGATGATGGTGAATCCCCTGAGAGAGATTGACAAGATAGTAGGACAACTAATGGATGGACTGAAACAATTGAAACTACATAGATGTGTCAATGTCATCTTTGTTGGAGATCATGGTAAAATAAATGATATTCTTTATCAGAACATAAGAGCTTGAGCAATGTAGCTGTGCATATAATAGGTGGCTTAAAAGAAAATACAATTTAGGATATTTTTGTGCTGATTTTTTCTAGTAGTTAAATCTCCAAAATCAGCCAGTCAGGTGGCCACTCAGCTCACCTGTTAGTTGTCACTGGAGGACACTTCTCATTCATAACTCTGATCTGGGTCTTTACGTCTCCACTTGGAGTTTTTCCAAGCTTTGAATTTTTGATATAACATCGAAGAGCAGCTCCCTTGCATGTATCGCAAGGCTCTAACACACCTAGAGTAATCTTTTTGGCAGCTTTTATGGAAGGAAACTACTAGCACTGTTCTTTATATGTGGAGAAGAGTAGGACTTTAGACCAACATATTTTCATGGCAGTTAGTGTGTCAAGTTACCCTGCTAAGAGAAAAAGTGGAATATCTGTGACAGACTGTGTCCACCATGGACAGAAAATGTCATCAAATTAACAGAGGAAGGAGGAAAACAGTATAAAAGATATTTCAGGGTCGGATGGAGAATCATCTGAAAACAGAGATACAATTTGGTAGGCCTCAGTCTTTCAGACATCAGAAGAAGCTTTACAATAAAAGAAATAGTAAATACTAGCAAAGATAAAAAGACAAAGGAAGTTTTATTAAAGAAAAATGTGGCTGTGCTTGAGATAAACCTAGTTTTGCTTAACTTTTTAGCAGTGCTACCAAAGGTCCTGTTCTGTTTAGAACTTTTTATGGAAGTCTCACAAGAACTAGTACCTTAGCAATAAAATGGCATATGCCTCCTTTCTGGCTGTGGGGAGAGAAGGGTAAGGGGCAGAAAGGGTTTCCAGGGGAGGCAGCTTGGTGCTGAGAACTGCCTGTGACTAGCAGTACATTCCTCCCCACCACAAATGGCTGTAGGAGAGAATTGTTTATCTGCAACTGCCATAGAACAGATCACCAACAGACGATACCTTTTGCGTGTGACTTCTCTTAACATCCTTTATTTAAAAAAAAAAAGAAAAATCCCGAAGTAGTACACTAAACTAGAAACAGCCTAATTTTTTCCATGAGCTGAGTCTGGAGATGTCAGTGCGCACATGGTATATGTGATGACTGTTTCTATGATGTTGAGACTGGTATTTCTCTTGCGTGGACAAGAGCTAAAATCACCCCTAGTTCGGTTCCTACCAGTGTCTGATGCTGAAGTAAGATGTCTGGAGAGAACTAGAGTAAGATCAGTCATCCAAAAGAAAAGAATGCATAGGCTATTTGGGGTCTCTTTCTCTACTGTTTTGAAAAACATGTTCATTTCCGAGCTGAATTAATTTTGCTTTTTTCTTCTGCAGGAATGGAAGACACTACTTGTGAAAGAACTGAATTTTTGAGCAACTATCTGACTAATGTGGAAGATATAATTTTGCTGCCTGGATCTTTAGGGCGAATTCGCCCTAGGTCTAGCAATAACCTAAAGTGTAAGTTAATTTAATTGTGCCCCTTACCTCCTAGGAACTAGACCCTATCCCTTCCCTGGGCCAATGTTATCCAAAGGGTGTAAGTTTGCAGTGTGTTGGTGGGACATTCAGAGGGTAGCCATCTGAAGACCACCTGCTTGCTCCCTTCCCAGTCTCTAATTCACAGACTCTACAGTGGTGGAGCTGTGTCAAACGGATGGCTGAAACGTTCAGAGATAACACCCACCCTTTCATAGCAAGGAGAAATGGTAACTCTTGAAGCCAGTTTCACAAACCAGCCTACATGTCATTGTGAGTTTTTTCTCAAGAAAAATGGGACTTGGGTGATCTCAGCACTGCAAGGGTTTGATACAAAAAAAGTGTCTGGTACGTTTTCTGAGCTAATGGACAAAATGTGAATTGTTAGTTTTGAATTCAGTAGCTTCTTCATGCTTTTGGCACAGATGAGAACCAGCATGGGTTGCTAAACAGCAATGGGAGGGTGAAGTTGAAGGATATAAGGGAGGTTTAGAGCACAATTCAGGGACAATGTTGACAGTAAAACTTGCGGCTTTTTTGTACCATGCTGTTTGAAATTCACCCTGACTTGGTATTTGAGATTAGCTGGTCTTGATGAGAAAGCTCAGGGCTCAGTGCTCCTGCTCAGGCAGGAGTCCTGAGGTGAAGCTGACCCTGTGATTTAAAGCATTACAGACCCAGCTGCCCCGCTACTGCTCTGCTGAGGACCACCACCTCCAAAGCAGCAGCACCAGGACAGGGCTTGTGCCAGCACCGTGGCTGCTCTGGTTCAGCGTACCAGGGCAAACCCGCCTTTGCCAGCAGTTTATGCCACCCTTCAAACCATGAGACTCATAAACTGACCATAAGGACCTATATTTTTTGCAGCGTATGCTACAAGGCTGACAACTTTTGGTAGAGGGGAGGAGCAGGTAGCTGGGACAGCCAACTTGACCCCTCATAACACTTCAGATACACTTTGGTTGATGATAGATTTCACAAAAAACCTTTAACTTTGAAGATAAAATATTTTCAGAGTAATAGCAGAAATCATAAGAATGTGGTAAAACTTTCTCAGTTACTGATTTATGTATGCATTTATTTTACTATAAACTAATTGTCTCGGGTATTTTATGCTCTAGGAATACGGGTTCAATGTGTAAAGAGCTGTTGAAAATGATGCGTACATCAACAAAATGTACTAGACTAGCGTAAAGACCAATTTCCAACACTTCACAGTCTACCGAAAACTTACATTTCAGTTCTGAGAAGATTTTTTTTTTTTTAAGATCTTTCAACTCTTGAATTCCAAAATTGCTGAGAAAAATTCGTTTTCTTTGGAGAGTGAATGGCAATATCTTCCAAGAAGTTCAGCTAGGCCGACTGACCTCTGAGTCATACAACTGGTTTTCCCGCAATATGATTTTCCTCTTTTGGCCCCTGTCCACAGCTTACTAGTTTGAATACTTGCAATTGCTTATAAATCATCAGTTTGAAGACAGAACAAAGAAGCGTATTCCTTAGTTTTAGAACTTTTTTTTTGCGGTTTGCCCCCTTTAATGGCAAATTGCTAACTTTTTTATTCCTCCTTCATTTTCCTATTCCATAATGCTGCCTCAATACTGCAGACACACCTTTGTGATGAATTAAACTGGTTTAAGATTCAGTAGAGCTCCTTTCCAGCTCAGCAAGGCCACATCTTAAAAACCCAAAACAATAACAGTTAAGCAAGAGATTTTAATTTCCTAAGACTTTTTTCTTAGCCTTTTTTTTACTCTAAGGACTGAAAAATGCTTCCCCAACTACCTCACCCCCTCTGGAAGACAACAGATTTAGTGTGGACTCTTGCTCGTTTTGGGCTTTCTACATCTTGCATGTCCCTATAATAGTCCACGGATGTATCCAGAATGTTTTACTGTGGCTTTTCACTTATTCTGTAGTAGCCTGTGTAATATATGAAATGTTAAAAGAGACAAAAAATGCTACGTAATTATCTTCCTGCTTCTAAGGAAGTGCATTGTTGCATTCAAAGATGCTGTCAAAAAATTTCAAGGAAAGTCTTTGTGTTTGGGGATGATTTTCGGAAAACAGAATAAACATTAAGCTAAGCCCCAAACTAGAAAACGGTGGGCAACACCACTAAGCAACTACAATATCACTGAGGGGTATGCAGTTAAACTGAAGTTTATATACAGAGTACTTTTAGTAAAAATCAGCCAACGTTTAGGAAGAATGTTCCTGTAAAAGTACATCATTACCTTGTGTTTTCTTCTGCAAATTGTTCATCTTTTCTATATTTATTATTATTATTTTGCTTTACAGATGACCCTAAAGTGATTGTTGCCAACCTTACAGTAAGTATGTAGGACTGGGAGGTATCTGTGTCTATACCGCACTGTGCACTTCACATCTTAATTTGGGGCATTATTCATCATTCTCTCCTCACTTTTTAGGCAGGAAAACTAACTATTAACATGAATAAAGAGTGTTAAATAGTGCTGTTCATGACTACAGATTAATGTTTGTCACAGATTCCACTGTTTGCTGCTGTAGTAGCTTTCATAACCTTTTTGGGCAGTGCAGAGCCAGACCGTCCTGACTCCCTGAATTGAGTCTCTTTATTCATTCCTTCAGAAATGGAAAGTAATCTTTTAGGGTAAATATTTTACTAGCACTTTGAAGACGCTGAAAAAGTTCATTTGATAGCCTTCAACTATAACCATGCTTTTAGGGGGGAAAAAAAAGTTTAAAATAAAAGCTGATTTAAAAAAATTCAAATTTTGTATCCAGATGGCTTTAAATATATAGAATCATAGAATCGTAGAATCATCTGGTTGGAAGAGACCTTAAAGATCATCGAGTCCAACCGTTATTCCTGTACTGCCAGGGTCCCTGAACCATGTCCCTCAGCACCACATCCACATGGTTTTTAAACACTTCCAGTGATGGGGACTCCACCACCTCCCTGGGCAGCCTGTTCCAATGCTTAATAACCCTCTCTGTAAAGAAATTTTTCCTAATATCCAACCTAAACCTCCCCTGGCGCAACTTATGGCCGTTCCCCCTCGTCCTGTCATTCTTAATATGGGAGAAGAGATCGACCCCCACCTCCCTACAGCTTCCTTTCAGGTAATTGTAGAGAGCAATAAGGTCCCCCCTGAGCCTCCTCTTCTCCAGACTAAACAGTCCCAGCTCCTTCAGCCGTTCCTCAGAGGACAGGTTCTCCAAACCCTTCACCAGCTTTGTTGCCCTTCTCTGAACCCGCTCCAGCACGTCAACATCATTCCTGAAGTGAGGGGCCCAAAACTGGACACAGTATTCAGGGTGTGGTCTCACCAATGCCAAGTACAGGGGGAAAATCACTCCCCTGCACCTGCTGGCCACACTATTGCTGATACAAG
>NW_010420201.1:0-1861 GCF_000710305.1 Buceros rhinoceros silvestris
TTGGTCAGTTTACCACAAAGCTTCCAAAACGAGGGAAGTTTTGGCTGACCCATGACAAATAGAAACTGCTTCAAGTTCTTGAAAGACATGTATGAACCTGTTGATGAAAGACTGGGCAACCAAGATGCAAGAACAGAGGAACTGCCCTACTACCTAATGGCATTACGTACATATATTAAAAAAAAAAGAACCTGAAACCATTTTCTGGTACTGATGTCAGTTAGCATGGGACACTTCTTGTCTACGCTGTTCAACTCTTTTAGTCTCCAAAATAGGATAGCAGCATCCAGGTGCCTTTTGGGAAGGGTCTCTGAGCCATACTAACTCCTTGGGTGCTGTTTGGAAGAATGCTAGCTCAGGCCAGAGGCCACTCCAATGATACAACATTATAGGCAACTGCATTGCAGTGCTCGTGAATGTTTAATTTACAGGTGTATTTGTAGTCTGAGTAGCCAGTCCTACTCAATGCTCAGGTTCAAGGGGCTTATTCTTTTCCTTGCAGGGAGGACAAATTCAGTAAATAAAACACAAATTCCTCACAGGCTTGATTTCCAACCTCCTTTTTTTGTTATTTTTGCAAGCCATACTCATGTCTTGTGAACACTGTAAGGCATGAGATTCCCTGGGTTCTTGTAAACCTCACGTCACCTAATAGAATGAGCTCCTGACAGACCACACACAGATGAGGGAGGTCACTCAGCAGCTCTGATGACGGCACTCATCTATAAGCAGCATGTGTCCAACCTACCCAGCAGCCTCAGGCAAAGCTGTGGATGTGGAGGGTGATACTTACTTGCTCTACAAGCCCTGTGGAAATCAGTATCCACCTGGGTAAAAGACATGAACCGCTGCAATGAGTGGCCATAGCACTGACAGTCAAGTTTCTGACTGTGAGGTGGTCAACATTTTCGACCAAAAAGGAGGCATGGATGTGATAATCAACATCTTTCAGCAGTCCTCTGAAACACCAAGGGTTCACTAGGGAGATAGGTATCTGCAGTCTTCCATAGAGAGTTGATTAGTCCCTTGGTTGCTTCTCAGAGAAAACAGTATCCCACGCCAAATGAGGGTCCTGAGCAGGTGGGCAGGTATGTTCAAAGCTGCATGCTGCTCAGTGTATCATCAGTGAGCACACATTTGGCCACATAAGATCAGTTTGGTTTCATATATATTCACTCTATTCTTCCGTTGTATTTTCTGCTTTTTCTGTCTTAATCAATCCTGTGGATTTTTCATAAATAGGCTATCATGTGGTCATGTCCTCCCTTTTAGGAACGACCACAGCTGGTTAAAGATGCGGCTGTTTGCCACAGTCAGAGTACCCAGGGACTCTCCAGGCACTTGATGCTGCAATCTTCCTAGTTTCTTTCCAGGCTGCTGGTGTTAGCTTCTGTTCTCCATTCTTAGGTCTCTCAGGCATCTACAAGTCCTTTCTTTACTCACCACCCCAGAACATGGGTGTTAAGGGTTGAGGGGCCGAGGTACCCACTCCTCGATTTATCTTAACGAAATCCCTCTGTCCTAATAGAGACAGAAAGGGATTTAATAGGGGAAGGAAGAAATTCACACCTCGGTCTGCTCGGATAACTGAAACAAACTTTTAATAAACAATAAATGCACACATAACTATTCCCTATTTTATATATGTATATAGTTACAAACCAAAAGGGAAAAGGAGAGGGAAAAAAACCTGAGGGAACAGGGAAAAAAGAAAAGTAGTGAATGTTTACACAAATTGTTCTTTTTCCAAGGCCAGAGCTCTAGCCAGCTCTCTGGGCAGGCGGCCAAGTGACGAGTTAAGAGTGAAAAAACTTTGGTTCGCTCCGCTGTCCCAGCGAGGAGCAGAAAGGTTCTCTCACTG
>NW_010420201.1:2197-8074 GCF_000710305.1 Buceros rhinoceros silvestris
GATCCGGCGTATGCAGGCCTCAGGCCTCGGCTGGTCGGGCCCAGCAGGCCTGGTCGGCAGCAGAGCAGGTTTGTGGGAGCCCCCCTCTCTCCGTGAAGGCCGGAGGTCCGAGAGAGAGAGCTTCCTCCCTGCTGCTGGGTTTATAACCTTAACACGTAACACGGCACCTGACTCCCTTAACCAATTAAATGCGGGGTATTGCAGGGAATGATTGCTATTCATCTATTAACCAAAACAAGGAAGTTTCAGCTCAAACCAGGAAGTTTAGCCCAAACCGGAACACTGGGGAGCAATCACATTGCTCCTCAGAACTGTTTTAGGTGTGCTTCAAGCAGGTCTGGCATCAGAAACAAGGAAGAAAGGCACTGTTTTCTATGGAGAATGCACAAAACCCCAGCACAGTAAGCAGTTTTGAGGTATTGTTCAATAAACTTCATAGTAGCTGAGATCAAGTCAAGCATCAGGTGAGACAGACACCCAAAGATCAGTAGAGTTCCAGTGTTACACACTTACCAAAAAGCCTCTTCTCCCTCATCTCATTCATTCTGACTTTGGCTTTGAGAACTGTGTTAGACAAGATGCTGACCTAAAGCTAAAACCATCCTTATCTCCCACTAGTCCCTCCTGGCTAGCCTGTGCTCATGAAGACTCCAGGACCCATAAAAAGAACCTAATGATAAACATTCAGGTTCCTGAAGCAGCCCAGCTACCTGAAATACGGCAGGCAATCCCCCCCCTTCTAAGGCAGCAGTTCCTCATAAGAGATAAGCCCGCTGTGTTGTATAGCACTGGGACAGTTTGATTGCATGAAGATAGGGCACTGGCAGAAGAATCAATGGGGTAATGTTGCTCTTTCGAAAAAAAAATAGGTCATCATCACTGGCATCGTCTCACATTGCTTCTGTTTATCTCCGTTTTCTCACTTTTCTAGAGGCATAGAGGTAGTTATCCTTCCTCCTTTACTGTGGTTATCTTTTGTCCTTCCTCCTCTTTTCTTAAAGTCTACCTCTTCATATCAAGAGGTAGAATTAGTTTTGTAAAGAAAGTATACAACACCGAGCAGTGGTGACAACTTTTTTTACTAATATTTTTAATAATTACTTCCTCTTGAGTACACATTCTAGTTTCCTATGACACTATTACTTGAGACTATGTAAAAAATGCAAAAACTCAGTTTCTTGTTGACTGTCAGCTGCTTTTGACATCTAATCTTGGGTAATGTTTTTGAAAAATGCTTGTGAAGAACTTGCTTTCTGGATTTCTTCCTAGAAAGTTTCTAATTTCTATTTCACCGAATTCTTAAGAGCATCTTTGTTCTCACACATAGTCACCGTAGACAATAATGTCTCTAATTTTGCACTTCCTGTGTAGACGAACCAAATATATATTTAAAAGTTGCTTCCCTTTGGGGAAAAATGAGCCCATTGCAAGCAACTATATCTTAAAGATCCTACACTTATCTTCTACGAAAATCTGCAAAATGTTCTAACGGTTACTAAGCACAAATTCATTTCATGAGCAATAAGGGGCAACTTATTGTTAAGATCAGTGAATTATGGAAACTTTAGGATGGTGGAATCTAAAGCACTTAAGCCTGGATTAAGGCAGTCTGAATTTCATCTACTTTCCTGTAAGTCGTGTCTCCTTTTGGTTGTTCCTGTGTCTTCAAGGACACAGAGCACACTAAGCATGGGGTCTATAGATCAGTTTCCACTGTCTGACCATGTACTTTGGTGTCCAGCTGTAACAATGACAAACGCCTCTCAAGTTCTTTAGGTACTTTTCAGCAAGTGACTTACAAATCTGCTTACCAATGCCTCATGAGTTCATGAGTTATTTTAGGGAGGTTTGGGGTTTTTTTCTGCTACCTATTGCTATATATCAGAATTCAGAAGTTACCTGAATCACCATGGGACACAGTCCTATATGAACTGTTTCTGAGTATCTAAGTGAAATTGTGGGTAATGGTGGCAGAACTAGAGATTCACTGATAAGATTTCAAGTCTTGCTCTGGATTAACTTCAACTCTTTCTCCTGACAAAAGCTGCTTCTAATCTGTGCAACTTAAATGCATATGTGGTTATGTGAGCTGAGATCTGACCTAGATCTGGTGTTAAACACATTGTTCCCTTTTGTGCTGCTGGCTACAGGACCATTGTATCTTAACCAATCTTTGTCTTTGAACAGATTCTAAGTCTTGGATAACAATGTGTTAGTCAGTCAGATAGCACTGGCTTTTGAGGAGCTATTGCAAGCAGTAGTCTTTGCCTTCTGCCTAGCTTTCAGTCGGATGTTGGGTAAGAGATTTCCAAAGGAAAAAAATTTATTTATGTTGCTCTTGAGCAGATCTTTCACATGGCTGCTGTATATCTTTGGGAGAAAAAGTTACTCTTGAGAAGATTCTCTGTCACTGATTTCACATAAAAAGGAAGACCACTTCCATGACCAACTTCATACTGCTGAGCAGGGGATATACAGTCTGACAGGAGAGAGTCTGGCACGGAAGGTAGACTGTTAAGTAAGAATGCTTCTCAGATACTTTAGCATAAAAAAACTGACTTTGTTATAATACAGACTAAAGCAGAAATATTTTCAGTTAGAACTTGGAAACTATGAGTATTTGGGCCTGAATGTTCTCATAAAAGTCCCTGCACTAATTTTATCACAAACACATCTACTCTTTCTTAATTTTACATTATGTGATGTACAAAGACCATCAAATAGAAGTAAAGAGTCTTCTGGAAAAAAAACCTATCCTTAAAATGTTTACCTAGTCATAACTAATAGCTTTTGATTGTTCCTTAGTATGCTTGGAAGCCATTATAGAAAGCGCAATTAAGAGTCTTGACATTTACTGTGAGTTCCAGTTCAAATTTACTAATGGATACGATTCAGTTCCTTTTTGCACCAAACAATGCCACAAATTCAGTTCAGGGTAATGCAGATTTCCAAGGGTGAGCTGGGAATAATTACTCAGAAGGTCAAAAGCCTCTTGCCCTGCAATAAGTACCATTTCTGACGGGCTTGCAGGTTTGTTTAAATAGAACATTATAATCAAGCAGATATTGGAAAAGATCTCAAGGAGATTACTTTCATACAATACAGAGTCCCTCTCATAATGAAAGATATACCTTTATGTGGAAGGTCACCAAGAAAGAAGGGCCTTTTGATAAATACCGAGGTGCAACTGCAGTTCTGGTCATTGTGAGTTTAAACTCCTTATCCGAAGTAGGATTTTATTGCCAAACTTGAAACTAACAGTGTGCTGAACATCCGGCCCAGGGCAAACAGGCTGCAAAAGTATCTTCGAATCAACCTCCCTGCATGCAAGAAGTGATGCTTTTGTGAATGAAACCGGATACTGAAGAACTAGAATTGCAGATACTCCTCTGATAACTTTGTAGAGAAAGGATGGAGGAGGAGGAGTAGAAGAGATGCTGGTTACACCATGCTGTCTACATAGAGCAGATATGTGTGAAAGTGTGGGAACATGCATATTAACCTTTCTCCAGAGTTTGTTGTTTCATTAAAATGAAGAAAACTCAAAAATATGTTCCTTCCTCTCCATTCCCTCCGCATAACTATTCTTGATGAGTAAAGTGTTAGTCCTGGACAGATACAGATGTCACCATTTTGACTGACAAGTTCTTCTAAGAAAATAGCACAACTATTTTACCTATATTTAAGAACAAAGGCCTGTACCAGCTTGATACAGAGGCACTTCAGGCTCTCTGGGAAGCTCTCAGAGCAGCATAGTTGTGCTGCAGGATCAGGGCGCAGTTATGCTGAGAGGGCTAGAGCCACAGGCAGCCAGACATCACTGTGATGAAAGCAGTCTGGGGCATCAGTGGCATTCCTCCACACAAAGAGTGGCATTATCTTTAATTTGTTTTTTTATTTATTCCAGTTATCTGAGGTACTCACTGACCTTCAATTAAAAAGAAGTGCCATTACATTATTTGAGAAACAAACACCTTGTGAGCTCCTGAAGCACTTCAGCTTTGAAAGAAAAAGAAGTAGAAACTTTTGCCAGTTTGCTAATGAAACTGCCAAGACCTTTGCATTCACTATTAGTTATTTTTATCAGAGAGGGAAGTTGGCTAAAAGCCTGAACAAAGAGGTGGGTCTTCAGTCTCTTTCTGAATACAGGGAAGCTCAGGTTTAAATGTGTTTCTAGCAAAAGGAATAAATGCTAAGGTAGCTATTATCAGTCCTCTGCAATACCACACCCAGACTTCCTTCTACCTCCTGTCACTGCAGCTCACTGAAAGAGCATTTGTGGCATAGAAGAGACAGTCCTCATCACCTGATCTCTGGCTCATGTGGTGATCACCACATGATACTTCATCTAGAGATGAAGTGTGATACTCTCTCACCATCCTATTTTACTCACAAGTCTTGCAGTCCTCTTGACTCATAGCCCCATACAGAGTGTGCAGCCTATCTAGTCCTTGTAGGACAAGGATGATAGCCATGAGACCTGTATGTTGTCAGTGATCATGAGATCACAGCTGTTCTGCTGCAGTAATCTCCCACTTGCAGCATGTGTCACAGATATGAGCCGTTTGGCCTGTAAATCAACAGGTTTGATCTTGCCTCAGGATGATTCCTGAATAGGTTGCTGAATAGCTCTCAAAAGAACCTCCACCTTTTAAACGGACTCCACCCTCTTTACTCACAGTGGGTTATGAGGAAGTTGCTGCCTTTTTCATTTGTTGCTTAAGTTGACCTGATAAAGACCATAAATGTATTTTATGCCATACATAAATTGTGGGGCTTCTTGCAAGACTCACAAAAAAAGAATGCCTTAAGTATGAACATGTTACCTTTGAGTTATGGGAGGAGATGTAGGCCGTATTTGTCTCAGGATTAAAAATATGCAAACATACAGGAATTTTACATCCAAACACAGAAATCACTCACTTGTATTTCTAACCACATCTGAATCAAATCCAAAACCCAGGATCATGACAGTTTTGAATCAGATACTATCTTAAGGGCAGATTGTTTGACATGAGCAACATTTTTGGGGAGGGTTATTCATAAATACGTACATTTTGACACAGGAGGTCAAGTGAGTAACATATCATACCTCAGCACTCCAAAGCACTGGCCTGCGATGGAGGTGATTCCTTGGTATGGTATTTTTTTCAGCTGCTTGAATGAATGTATTATGCGTCTATGGGTTCATGCTTGTGGAGCAAGATGTCATCTAGTTCCTATTCCACATTTTTATTTTAATAAAGGTGTCACAGAATTTGCTTCCCCACTCCCTTGAGATCACCATATGTATGTGTACTCAGCATTCTTTGGCCAAGGCATGCCACAGCTGCCTCTGTAGCTGTGATCCTCACCTGAGATCCTCATATGCAACCTGCAAAAAGTCTGTCCAGATCTTCTTGGTGTGACCTCCTCATGTGCAGCCCAACCTTCTCATGGCATGATGACAGCTTACAAACTTGCTGGATGTGCATGAACACAAAAAACACTAAAATGATCCAAAGGAAAGTCTCCCATTGCACACATCTTACGGCCTCTCAGAGGGTCAAGAGCAGTTTTGGCTTTCAGATGGCCTCGGGTAACCCCTGAGATGCAGTGCACCTGCATCAGTACATCTACATGTCCTTACCAAGCAGAATTCTCTCTTGGCTTATACAATGGAAATTAGAAGTAGATGTGCCAACTTGTAGTAGGGAAATGCACCCTAATCCACAAATGTTTGTTTTATAAAGACTGATGTACTGTAAAAGCCATTCCTTTATGCAATGTAGCCTACAGATTATGAGACTCAAGAGACAAGGCATGGATTAAGTGCATTACTGCACAATGGACATGTGTCACTTTGGTTTTTATCACTGTCAAGCAAGTGCTGGGAAA
>NW_010420201.1:8142-17918 GCF_000710305.1 Buceros rhinoceros silvestris
GAAAGAGTCATAAGAAAAATATTTATAGCAATAAATCCCATCTTATCACGATAACATTCAGACCGAACACTAGAAGAACTAGAGGTATGTAGAATACAAAAAGTGACTCATGTATTCCAGGTAACCCATGACATACCGTAGAGTAATTATACTAATATTTATGGCTGAAGTTGCAAGAAAAACCACACTTCACAAGTTTTGGATAAGAAACTAGAAGTGTCTGGGCTGGCTGCGCATTAATCTTACTGCAGAAAGTATAGACAATATTTCTTACTGTTAATGACATGATCTATGCTAGTAAACATCTTCCAAAATGCAAGGAGCAAAAACTGTAACTGCTTTGTCAGTCATAGAACAAGGTATGCACTGTGCCCCAGTCTCACATAATCACGGAAGTATCATCCATGCAGTAGTTTGCCTCCCTCTGGATTTTTCCCATTTACATGCTTACGCTGACAGTTTGCTTTGCATTACTTTATCCTCTAACGTGGTTAACATTTGTAACTCTCTTGATGACTGCCATGGTTACAGAGCACATCTCTTTCAACAGGTCCCTTTTTCCTGGCAGTAATACAATGTCTCTGATTCACAGGCTGCAGGATAGTGAGGGTGAAATCACTGGAGCTTCCCGTCTTTTGGCATTGGGAACCAAACTGAGAGCTGGTGTAAAATGGGGATTACCATGGAGTTGAGAATACCATCCCTGACTTTGGCTTTTGAGGTTCAATTTCTTTGTCAGTATTTTTTCTTCCGTTGCTTTTCAAAAACTGAGAGGAATGCAAGTGTTTCCATATTACACTGTATAATTTAACAGAAGACTAATATTTTGCCTGGCCGCCTTTGTAGCTTGTATAGATGATTTCTTACACCAAGATGCCCTTTCCTCTCCCCTCCCACGCCCATTCCTCTGAGTTTAAGTGTGATGTTTTGAAAAGTGAAGCTTTCGACTGGAGTCCTTTGTAGCATTTCATAAATTAGGTATGGGTTACCACAGCAAATGTCTTCGGTATATGCTCCTCCTTTTCTGTTTGCTTTACTAAAGACTGTTTTACCAAAACCATGTTCATTTGAATGGACTGAAAGTGTTCCACTGAGGCTGACTTTTAATGAAAAGGGTTTTTTAAGAGAGTTTTCAAGAGGAGTGTAGAGGAGAAAAGGTTGGGTTTTCTTGTTTGGGGTTTTTTTTTTTTTTTTGGTGGTAAAAAGCAAAGGTATTTTCATTCAATAATGGATACTTTCCAAATTGAAAGTCTTCAGTGTGTAGATCCCAAGATGACTGCTTCGGTATCCCACAGAAATCTGTTTGTGCCCTAATTCTCCTCTGTGAGCCAAGTGTGTTGTTCGGACTGCATTTCCCATCACCTGGAAAAACCAGGAGGCCCATGAGGCAGTTTAAGCAAGAAAGAAACAGTGCTGCATGAGTGACATTCTCTACAGTGCTCAGCTCATAGAAACACTCTGGTTACAGCTCCCTCAGGCACCTTGACACCTTTTCCATGTAGAACATGGTACTTTCCAATCAACATTTTCCAGTTTTGAAACAAAACTCTGCTTTCGCGATGGTCCTTACAACATGCTGGTGATAATAATAATAATAATGGTGATAATAATAATTAGTTCATGGGAAAAAAAAAAAAGATCCCATTTTCTAGTTAGCTCTACCACTCTCATCTTCGTGAATCTTTTCTCATTGAGAAAACATTCAAAGAAAAGGTGAGCCTGATGTGAGCAATGAAGAATCCAGAAATCTACACTGAGGGTCTGTTTTTAGCAATTCATTTCATCAGAGAGCTCAGCTTCCTTCCCAGATGAAATTAGGCTTCTGGAATACCTACTTAATATCCTTTCTCAGTCATAGTCATTCATCATCATCATCATCATCATGGCTTGGCTTTGCGAACGAAGATCTGGGAAGGGCTTTTCCCACACTCACTGCAAGCGATGAGTGCACCCTTTGGGCCTGTGCGGTGGATTTTTTAGGTGAGGAGCAGCGTGTGCGGAGCTGGCTCCCGTGAGGGGCAGTGTGCACGGAACTGGCTCCACCCTTTATACCTGAGGTTCATCTGCCAGGGCCTAGCAAGCTTGGACAGTGACAGCGAAGTCCTCGGGTCATAGGTTTGGTTAGAATGTCCTTCTCTTAGATGATGGATGCCTTACAAGGCTGAACGAGCTCCATCTGCCCGGGTTTGGAGTCAGAGTTGTCCTTCTCCTAGGATGGCTGCCCGAAGGCTAGTGAGCCCATCCTGCCCGTGGACACACTTTGTCTGACCCTTCAGTTGAGACCTGTCTGGCTTGGGAGACCCTACGAGAGGCACATGCCACCACCAGCACAGCTCTCAACCTCACAAGGGCACGCAAGCTCCTTCCCCATGGCAAGGGGGTGCCCGTGAAAGAGTCGCTGCTCTACCTCCGGACATCACAGACCCCGGCACGGGGCGGCCGGTGCCTGCCAAGAACGGGCTCATAGTCATTCAATTTTGCATTAAAAATACAGAATGATTGTAACTTGCTGCCTGTACAGTTTTTTTCCTGCCACAAAGTACTGTCATCCTTTTGGTCATGAAATGAAATTTAAATAATGCCGCCATGTTGCTCTTGACTGAAAGAAGTGTAAATATTGATTAAAGCAGAAATTGAAAATGGTGCCGCCAAAAAAGACGGGTATTTAATATACTACTCAGTACTTCCCTGGTTTTCTCCTTTGTGTTTATCAGTGCATTAATTTTTCCTTGTTGCACCAGCAAGTTTTTATTATTTAAGCAAATTATCATGGCTGAGGTAACACAATTATTCTTTGTTAGCTGGCACATCGCCATTCCTTTCATGTGTTCATGAGTCAGCTATGAATTATAAGGATGTAATGTCCCTGATGGATTTAGTGGTGACATCATAAATCCTCACTCTGATGAAGACACTAATATGCGCTGTTGCCAGTAATTTGCTGATACTACCGATAGTTAAGTGCAAATAAAGATGTCTTGCTTGGCATAGTACCCTGGAACCCAAAGCCACTGTGAAAGAAAACACCAGCCAGGTGAATTTCAGCTCCTTTGGAAATACATCCATTAAACGGGGAACAATACGCCTACATAATGAATGATGTTTTCTGTGCTCATAATGCGCTTTGAAAACCATGGACAGTTGAATAAAAAAAGAAAAAAAAATGTATTTGAGGGATCTGTCAATAGTTTGTTAATTATTTCAGCTTAGCTTAGCTAAAGCAGTTCTGGAGTAGCTTGGGGATCATCATGGCATAAGCAGGTGGCTAGACTGCACCCAGCTTCCTTCCTACCCTTTCTTCAGTGGGGAGTCATGCCTGGCCTCCTCTGGCACCAGATACTGATTTATACTGCTGCCACACTCCATAGCTGCAACCCAGTGAGGTCAGCACGTTTACATGGACTATGGGGGCAGGTATGGGGGCAAACTTTGGGGGCAATCCCAGGTGAAATGGTGACCTATTCCTCCTAAACCAGCAGAGACAGTGACAGCAGGACTGAAGCCTGGCTTGCAGAGAGATTCATTGGCATGGATGAGTTTCTGGATACGTATTTGTGTAATACATCAAAATACCAGACTAGCACAATCTGAAGGCCACAGAGGAGGTGTGGCCACGTCTTGTCAACATGATGTATCGCAGTACTGATCCACTTCTTCACTCTGCCTATCACCCCTTTACCCTGCCTAAGCTTTCCAAGAAGAAATTTAAGTCACAGCACATTCACATAACACTGCTGGACCTCCGAAACGAATCCTCTAAATATACCCTAAAAAAAGAGGGTCCTCTGTGCTGCATCCCTGCACCACTGTTGCTCAGGAAACCTTTGTTCCAGGACCTTGCAACCTCTCTTAATCTCTTTTTGGTAGATTTAATTTCTTTCCACCTATCTCTGACACTCAGGTCTTCCTATCCTCTAACGAGATGCCACAGGGGTGCCTTAGGGTGGCACATGATGAATCCCACAACACCACTGGGAAGCTGGGAGATCCCAGGTTTTGTTTCAGGAACTGCATGTGGCTCTTTAGCAGCAATATGAAAATCTTTTTTGGAATAAAATACATTAGAGTGTTAATTACTCAGGCTAGTCCAAGGCATCAGGCAGCATTGTCAATATCTTTATAACAATCTTCATGTTAGGGTTCAAACTCTGATCTTGGAATAAAACCAATAATTCTGTTGAATTATTGGATTATTGGAACAGAAATCTGTTCCTTTTATTTGGCATCTGTGTTCTTGAACAACTTAAATTTTAAAATTTTCTCTGTGGCCCTAAAAATGACCATTTCCAATCCTCAGCTCAAATACGAGCTGTGTCTCACAATGCCACATGACTCCAGACAGAAGCTGTGGCTTTGAAAGAAAGCCAAAATGTCTGCTGTGCAAAATGTAGATACTATTCAAACACTGCATATAAAATACACTTTATATTATCTTGACAATGAATATGTTTGTGGATTGTATCAAGCAGTGCTTGGATTCCTTATGTCATATCGTGGAATTATATTAATAGTGCTGATTTTCATCTCGTTTACCTGAAAGCTTTCAAACATTCTGCTTGTGTAAAGTACTTGAGACACTGACTTACAGCTCAATCCACATTGTACCTGTTTTAAACACTCTGCATGAATTTCTATCCAATTTCTACCTGTTCCAAGCTTGCTGGGACCTGTCAGTGCTTCTACTTTGTTCTTTGCTGGCAAAGCATTGATACGACATTTGTAAACGTTGCCAGATGAATCGGTGGCCTGGGTTTGGTACATAATTCAGAACTTCAGTATTTCAAGCCCTCTGAAGCAGCAGCCAGAACTAGAGCGAAGGTTTTAATATCATTAGTGTATTAATTTATGTCAGTGGTTGAGTTCAGGGTTGTTTGGTTTTTTTTTACTACATTTCATAGAAAATCTCCTACCACCAGCAACTGATCAAACATGACAAGCGCCCTCTTGGCTATCGTCCGTGATATGGGCTACTTAACTCCTGTATTCCTTCCCAGAATGGAAACTGCAGCTTTCGGTGAAATAAAGGAGCTTCTGTTTCTCTGCCACTGTCAGAAATAGAAATTCAGTGCAATCTTTTCATCAGCTTGAAATGCCAGATTAGATTAAGAGGCCTGATGCCAAGAGGAGGGCATCTGATGCACTGCTTTGAACTGCCGTTCTTAATGCTCGTCGGTCCACCCCTTTGTAGGAGCACCTCAACCATCCTGTTACTTCCCTCTTCATAGCAGTGCTAGAGTGTCAAATCATTGACAGAGGCTGAGGTCTTCTGGAAACAGCCCCACCAGGGTGACTTCAATTCTGCTATAGGGCTGCCAGGCTAAGAGGGTTACCTCAAGGAGGAAAGCACACTGGTACAGATGTAAACTGAAACTCACGGGGCACATGCAGACTACTCAGTGGTCACATAAATTGGAAATTGTGACCTCTCTGTAGGGGAAAGTGAGTGGCATAGGCTCTAGAAGCAGCCAGGATCTGGCACCCTGAGAGAGAAGTGTCCTTGAATCTCTTCGTTTTGGACATCTTAAAGGTTGTGATAACTAAGCTGGATGCGAGTAACAGAGCCCATTACAGCTGCAGCCTGAGGAATCAACCGCCATCCTGCTTGGACGCGGTCTCATTACTAAACCTTGCCTGCATTTCACACACACATGGAGTGCCTGGTATGAAGTGTGTTGTTGTCATAATGAAATCATGGGGAATCAGATGGAAAAATGTGTGTCTGAGCACTTAGAGCTAGACTTGTAGACCACAAAACAGACTTCACAAGTAGAGGTCAAGGTGGCACCAATTAAGACAAGATTATATTTAATGGAGAGTCACCTGGATTGAATTAAGTGTATTTTCTTGGACCTAGCAGGCTGGAATCAGGATAAACAAACTGCTCTAGAATTCCTAGGTGACCTTCTAATAATTATGACCAAATTTGAGTTTCAAGTCTTCAGAGCCCCCAAATTATCTTTTATATAAGAACACACATTGCTACTCGGGAGGTCTGTTTGTTGTGATGAACAGAGTATAAAATAAATCCCTCACACACAATACTGCAGGTGGAGGCTACAAAGCAGTTTCTCCAACCAATAGATTTAATGGGCCTCCAGTGTAAAACACATTTTTGTAACTCCCTTTCTTCAGACCTTCTTTTGTTGTGAGAAACACAACTCCAAAGGAACTTAATGGCTTTGTTTTCCAGTCCATAAACTGCTGACATGTCACTGGTGTTGTGGTTAAGCTTACATGGTAAGTCCAGCAGAGTTCAAGCTCATGCTACACTCAAGCACCGGGGCCACCGCTTTTCTTTCGTTGCAAGTTTTATCATTGTTGCATGTTTATAATATGATAATGTACCTCTATGTGGAAACACAGAATAAAACCAAGATACATACTCTTCTCAGTCCTGTGGGTTAAATCCATGGCATCTTTGCCCTTACACAGACAGGATGCCCAGGAGAGGAGCAGAAAGTCATATGACTAGGCTGAATCTAATTCCTGATTTTTTTGCCAGTCTTGGACAGTATAATCTACTTGGTCACATTAAGATGAGCATTGGTCAACAGTTTTTCACCAGTTCATTACACAAGAGAGTTTCTTTCGAAAACATGTTGGTTTGCTGAGCTCCACTGATCCAGCCAAGACATTTCAACATCTGCTTAATGAGAATGAGCCCATGTAGGTTTTCAGATCCCTAGCAGGTATCAATTTTTTGGACCCTATGAATCTTCAGCAGCTTCTTAGTGAATACACACTCTCATCAACTCTCACCATTTTCTGTCAGCAGCGAAAACATTCCTTGTGGACCTAAAGTCATTTCAGACAAGCTTTTCGAGAGTTAGTCTCAATCTCTTAATAAACTTAAAATGCCTGTCATTAAGAAATGAATGTCACTCTCTTAGTATTCTCTTGATGCTTCACTTGATTATTTGAATCTTTAAGCCCGTGGCTCATAGTCTTGCCCACCAGGATTAGAAATTATTTATATAGAAATTTTTATATTACAAAAAAATGGAAAAACCTAGATTTTCACATGGGATACACAATGCTTGGTCTTTCTCTAATAAAGCTGGAGATACATCCCATACAATTAACTCTTAAGATAAAAATGTAGAAGTTTTTGAAATATGTGTTTCTGCATTTGTGCAGTTTGAATCTTGGGAGCAGAGGACTTTTAAAAAGTAGAAATATACCATTATCAATAATTCTTAGAAATCTTGCAAACACATTTCTAAAAACCTTTATGTGGGACATACAGATAAAGGTGTAATGAAAGTATAAATTGCTATGTTTGGCACCATCTGATTCAGTGTTTCACATGCTAATTATTTCCAAATCTTAGTGCTGCCACCATCCTCCTTCCCTCTAACCATGACCCTTAGGATCATGTATAATCATACTTCACCCTCATCTCAGTCCCAGGGTTATTGATAATGCCCTATGTCCTTTCATTTCCTGTCCTGACTTCATACCCCACTTGCTTCTCAGTCTTTGATTCATGCTACAGGTGCCTTACCACCTCTTCACACTGCTGCCATCTCTTTCTTCTCCTGCCAGCTCCACCACCCTCTGCTAAGTAGGAATTAAAGACAACTTCAGGTAGACCAAACCGAATCTCTATAACACCGGGCCTGCACAAAGGCCAGAAAACCTGACAACTTGGGCTAACAAGCATGGTATGAGATTTGCCTCCTCAGGCAGGGACTGGTGACTTCTATGATCTGGTGGTGCTTTTTGGGCTTGTGAGTAATGCAGCTGTTTGCAAAAGGATGCTGAGAACTTTCAAGCTCTATAACCTGTGCTCCTCTCACATATGGAAGCACCAGCTCAAACTCTAGCTACTATATTACAATCATCATAACTAAACTTATGACATGAGAGTTATTAAACACTTCCCATCTGGGTCCTTTCTAATTTTTAATTAACTTTAAAGGGTCCCATGCAGATGCCACTGCAGCCAGCGTAGTACGTGTGCTCCTAAGATAAGAGACATGTTAGATGTTAAGCACAGGGAACAAGATGTGTTTGATAGCCTTTGGCTTTAGCATGAAGTGAGCCAAATGGCTCCAAATCTGTTACTTTATGTAAATTAACTCTGGCAGAAAAACATACCAGACTCTGAGGCAGATTTGGGACAAGGATTTGTTTGGGACAATGACTTCCATCATGAGTGACAGGGGACTCCCTGGAGATGTCTAGGAACAGGAATCAGTGATTTACCTTTTAGAGGAGATTCATCTTGAGAGCACATCAAATTGTTACAGATTCTGCCTGTGCTGCTTCCTGCCACTCATGCTCATTATTTCTGCTAAACAGTTTAAATTCTCAATCCTTCAGCACCGAACTGGGTGGTAACTCTGCTACCTTCCCTGCTGGGAGTGCATGGAGGACTCCAAAGCCTCTGCTCCCCTGTGAAAAAGGTCGTCTTGGGCTCTGGGGGACCTTCCTGCCCCACACCAATCACACAGAGGTGCAGGCACCACAGGGCATGGATCCTGCCAGCCTCTGCTGCCCTCCCATGCTATCCCCACAGGCTCCATGTCCTGCTACCACACCTTGGAGCACGCAGAGCCTTCCTCCGCCTGCAGCTATAAACCTGGGACTGTGGTGGACCACAGCAGAGACTGGCCTCTGCCCCAGACCCTCTGAAAGTGGGAAAACCCATGGCAAATATCCTGTAGCGCAGGGGGATGCCCACACAGGGCCCAAAGAAGCTCTGTATGTTATGCAGCATGGACATAGCCAGCCTTTAACAGGTGCTGACACCAAGCAGTGTGGATGTGGGCCAGCCTTCATCTCATGCCTTCTCATCCAGGGGCTGTGCTCCAGGCCTGCCACATTGAGCTGCAGAGACACCATCTTTCACTCTGCCAGCAGCACCCCAAATCAGAAATAGAAAAGGAATAACAAAGTGAAAAAACAACTTGGTTTCATAAATCTATTAAGCCCTTTCTGCCTCCTACAGAAAGGTGTTGCCTTCCACTGTGTGTTTCTTACATGACTATCTATCTACTGGGTATCACGACACTCCTGCAAGTTACGGCCAGTGAACTAATATTTGGTCACCACTGTTCTGAGCTGAATTCAAGCTCCAAACCGCTGGCAATGCTGTCCCTGATTCCTACCAATAACCTTCCTGCTAGAATAGTCAAGGAAAATATTTTGATTCCTGAAACCTCCTTGAAGTTTATGGGTACGCAGTCATCAGTGTGATTTAAACTAAAGCTGACAGTCCCAAAGAGCCACATTAATTTTCCCATTAAAAACCCATGAATGTAGTACTTCTGTCCCACACTTGGCAGGTTATTAATTTATTTTAATTTTCAGTCACCATGACTGAGTTACATTCATCTTCCCAGATGTTAGCAATGAAAGCTCAAGGAATAAGCCTTTTCTGCTGTTGACGTCCTGTGTGCCAAACCTCATCTTGAGCCTCTGGCTCCCACTGTACTTTTCTTGTGTCTGTACTGCTGCTTTGTGATAGACGAAACTTGCAGAATCACACGTACCGTGGTACAGGAACAAGCATCTTGTCTGGGGAGTGGTCAGTGCCGGAGGCTAGAAACGGGTTGTGTGTACATCTGCAGAGGCTCATGTAATAACTCCAGCAAAGTTATTATAACTAAAGCAAAGGTGCTGAGGCTTTGATTACAAATGTCAAACAAAACGGGAAACAAAGCAAGGCTGAGGAAGGGAAAGGGCCCCATCCCTGCATTCTCCTTCCACCAACTCATTGCAGTGAGACGCTCTTATGACTTTGTTTTATTCGCTCTAAAAGCATTTGCATC
>NW_010420201.1:17994-29336 GCF_000710305.1 Buceros rhinoceros silvestris
TCTTCTGCCTTTGTTTTATTTGCTCTAAAAGCCTTTGCAGTCTTTTCCCTTCTTGGCACATTTGTAGAGTCCTGGGAAGCTCAGGGATTACTCTCAGTTACAGTGAAAAGGCCCAGATGGTATAAATGATCATTTGTAAATAAACGAATAATCAGAACCAAAAAGCTCTGTAGAAACCCCCTACCAGCCTTTTCTAATTTTTTATAAAACGCCTCAGAAACAGATTGCGTACTTCACCAGTCCACTGAAACAGCCGTGTTACCAATTTGCATTTACAGAGATCAATTTCATTTCAGCTAATCCCAGGTTTTTGATTTCCACAAAGCTCCTTCCCCTGTGCTGAAACTCCCCCTGGAAGCAAGGACATACCAGACCTCCACTTTCTGGAGGAGAAAGGAGGGACCTGAGGAGCAGTGCCACACTTACTCCACTTACCTGTGAACCCACCTGCCAGCCTGAATGCGAGACGAGCCCCCTAGTATGGACATGGCTAAAACCTCTGCTTCGTGTCCCTGCTGTCCCCCGGGGATCTGCATCTTCCTTGTCTGCCTCTGTCCATGCCTGGGTGCTGTGGTAGTGGTGCTGTGTGCAGGACCCCAGGCTGTCTGGGTGGCCTTGGGACCCTCTGTAGGGGGTCCATGCTGTTCCTTACCAGGTGCACTTTCCAGTCTGTGCTCAGGCTGAAGCGATGCTGCCTGTGGGCCAGATGAGAACAGGACAGGTCTGGGGACACCTGGAGCTTTGGGGCACCCCTTGAAGCACCAGCTCAGGTGTGGGGGACAGGCATAGAAGGAGTGTGAGGATTTTTTTCCTCCCCTTGGCCTTTTGGTTCGAACCAAAAGAGAGGGCTTCAACTCTGCTGTGTAGCTTTTGCTTAGCTACATGGGCACTCGGCTCCTAAGATATTCCCACCAATGCTCCTGGTGTGCACAGTATGAATTTGTAGAGGTACCCCAACTACCTTCAGAAGGACGTAGTCAGTACACATATGCATATATACATAGAGTGCATGCACATGTGTGTGTATAAATATTTATATATGTACTAAGCAGATACATGTATGTACTTGCATGCCTACACGTGCTACCAATCATACCTCTGACATCAATGTAGACACAGCCATTATTCAAGAACAAATGAGGAATTAAAGTAGCTTTATCTGCTGGATAAAATGATAGCTGGGGAACAGTTTCATCCCTCTTCTTGCAGCAGCCAGACCTCTCTTTCGGTAGTTCTGACATGTTTCCACCAGGCTGCGGAGGCAGGAGAAGAAGACGTTCCCCAGGAAATTCCCTGCCGTCCCAGGCTCGGCCACACACAGATGGGCTCTGTGCCATTCCAGTGATGAAGCAATTTCAGCATGCTCCTCTTCCGAGTCTGCCAGTTCCTCAAACACAGCAATGTGTGGTAGCATAAGCCAGGGCCAGATTTGCCTCTGCTGCAATGGAATGGCACAGCAGGATGGCCAGGATTGTCCTGGTGGAAAGGGTTGAGATTTTTCAGCCTCAGAATCAGACCCAGTGTGTTGGCTGAGGTGCTACAATGGTTATTATGCTATCTGCAGTAGTTTCTTTTCTATGTACATGATGTATTATTTAATGAATGCATTTAACTGTGCTTCTCTGTTAGTCAGAGACTGCTGGATGGAGACACAAAACTCCCTTCCAGAGCTGCCGGATTCCTTGTTTTCATTCCGTACCCAGGGACAGCATTCAGCCACCAGTGGCGCTGCGTATGCTATGCCACATGTGTCACATTTACAATCCTGTTGATCACAGGAAAGGAAAATTTAATAACTCCTTACAGACTGCATACCAGAGCCTCTTCACGACATTGCATTAGTAAAAAACACAGAGGGGAGACCATAATAAATGTTACAAGGGGAAATACCTTCGACTGATAAGGAGCTGAGCGGATGACAAATCACAAAAGCCTCCAGTGAGTCCCTCAGGAGCAGATAACCTTGGGACGTACCTGTATATAAAGATTAAACAGCAACCCAAGCTCAGCAGAGATTTATAGAGCTTTGCAGTGTCTTGGTTCTGCTGTTTGCTTTTGTAGTAGTTTCTGGACTTTATTGTTAGTTTCTGTCTGTTAATATTCTATACAGGCTCAAAAATACAGGTGTAGAGAAGTAATCCCAGAAAAAAAATTATTTGAAATATTTTACAAGGAGATTTTATAGATCAGTATCTCCAGCAAATGAGAAAGATAACCAGGAAAGGGCACAGTACACTTGCGAGCGAGGCTGTGCAAAGATATAAACAAAAACATGAAGGATAAAATATATTGACATGTTTGAGCTTACTGGGTAAATCTGGTTATTCATTCCTCCATAAATGGCAGTCCTAGTTATTATGGGCTATATATTTTTGGTAAGACAAATACGCGAGGCAGTAAATGCCTTTGTTAGTATGCTTCAACAGGAAGGGTAGTGGCTACTGATGCTATTCGAGGCCTCTCAGGGAAAATAGCTGTGGGTAAAGAAAACATGGCCAGTTATGGACTGGGTCGAAACCTTAACCAGGGAGACCGTTCTGCATAATGGCTAAAGCAAGAGAGTAGGGACCTGAACAGTTAGACACTATTCTGAACAGCAGGAAACACTTTCTACTGTGAAGGTGACTGAGCCCTGGCACACGTTGCCTAGAGAGGCCCTCGGTCTCCATTCTCGGAGATATTCAAAAGCTGTCTGGACACAGTGATAGTAACTGGCTCTAGGTGTCCCTGCTTGAGCAGGGGGGTTGGACCACAAGACTTACAGAGGTCTCTTCCAACCTCAGCCATTCTATGATTCTGCCATTTCTTGCTCAACTACCAAGTCACTCAAGCTTCAGTCAATTACCTTCGGCTCTCTGTCTATTAAAAGGGTGTAACTGCCTAATTTGCAAGGATGGGAGGGTTGGTAAGGGATGTGTTTCCAGTGTGCACCACAGACATTGCTGAAGAGACCAATCATGACCAGCAGCAGTCTGCCCCACCAGGCTGGCTCCTCTTTGGAAAAGAGTGACCACCAAAATCTGGCTCCTCTAGCCTCACTCTTTCAATTCAAAACCAACATCTTGTGCCACCAGGTTACAATGCAGCAAGCCAGGGTACAGCAAGGAAGTCTTTCGGTTAAACCTTTGGGTGTGTTTCCCTGTTGCAGGCTGGTGAGGAATAGTATTCTAAACCCCTGGATGAAACCCTGCACTGCCAGAGCTCTGTCTGGGAGGCGGGCAATCTCCCCAGGTTCAAGGACAATGCCAATGCATTTGTTTTCTGCACGTAGACCGGGGACCATGCTTATCTGATCCAGCAACTCAACGTGCAAAGTTCAAGGCAGTCACCAGTGGCCACTCCTCGTCACACTCACAGAGAGCCATACATGCTCCGTACAGTGTATGAAACACCACGTGCAACTTCCCACTCCAAGCAGACTGTTCAATAACGAAGGAGAAACAAGAGGGGTGAGAGATTAGATGACATGACAATTGAGCTGTTGTTTGTGCAAGTGGAAGAAATAACTTTTCAGGAACAGACCATGGGTCAGGGCAGTGGATGGTGTAGGCGTTTGCTGGAGAAGTCAGACTAAACAGGCAGTGATGCATCTAATACTTACGGCACTGCTGGGAGTTTAAAATGATATTAAATACACACAGGACACTGAGGAAGAACAAACAACTTATTGTGTGGAAAGCAAAAGTGCTTTGGAAGGGCCAGTAGGACTATCTGAGTTTTAAATACATCAGTTGTTTGAGAGATTCAAGATTTGTTCTAGCACAGCTTTGGTTTGGACACATCGCTTGACAAGACTCAGAGGTCTCCAAATCAAGTCACTTTATTTACTACTTTCTCTGCCTGTAACCATGTAACACTATGGTTTTTATTAGATAAATGATCATGTCAAACTGATAGTAACATGAGGGAAAGGGAAAAGTCACATTTAAGGAGAAATTTCACCAGCTGAGGGCAAAGAGCAGCTCCAGGTCTCTGACTTGATATCCACAGTTCTCCTAGACTGGCTCAAACATAGAGGAATTTCTGTTGTGTAACAGTGAGACATGAGGGAGAAGCCCACTGGCCTCAAAATGTCCCTGGGAGCAATCACAAATACCAACCCTCTTCAACTCAGTCCAAAGGCAGTGCTTCCAGTGCCCCATTGCCCACCTTCATTAACTGTTCCTTTACTTCACGGGCACACAGTGAAAAAATCCCTCTTGGCTGCATGGGTGCCTTAAGCACGGCACACATTAACTGTGCCAGCTTCCCTGCGCACAGGGGAAGGACAGGGAAAGCAGCAGAGAGCCAGACACAAAACTCCATTTTAAAGTACTCAGGGAACTCAGAATATATAGTAATACAAAATATTTTTATATCATCCCAGGACATTTTTGTTCATACTGCTGAGTGCTATTTTATTTGTTGCAGCTTTGCCACAGATGCACAAACACTGTGAAAGGAAAAAGAATGTCTACTCTATAGGATGGCTTCTACAAATCAGAAAAGCAAGTAAAATCCATTTCTTAAGCAAACATTCCATTAAAAAAATCACTATATGTTTATAGAAAAGATTTTTTTTAACAAAGGTTTAATTTTAAAAAGTTAATAACTGGGTATTCCAGAAGGTTTGAGTCATCCACAGTAATAATTAGGGGTTTTGTTCCATACAAAATGCTTTATTTAACCTTCATGCCTCCATTCAGATAATTATACAAATGCATACATTTAAAGGTTTAAACTCTATTTCAATTCACAGCTCAATTCATAGGAAAGTTGAATACAGAAAAGCAATGCACCAACAAAATATGTCTGAGACACCATTAAAAACGATAACACTTGTTCATTTAAATCTTTGAGAATAGAGTGGAATAATCATCCTCTGACAGAATTTCATTAGGGGACTCCCTTTACATCATCATAGGGCAAAAATCACCATTTTACAGTAAGAGGAAAAAAAGCTCTGAGTATATTTACAATACATACACTATACATAAATACAAGAACAACACTTACATAATATTAATAAACTTATAACATAGGTGTTGCCTAAACACTACATAGTATATAAATGCAGAGGAAACTATTGGGAAATTAGATTTTCAGGTGTTTACTTTTATTTTTGAAGAAAAGTAACTTTTGCATTTAAAAGCTTTCAAAAAGAAGGCAAAAGAAAGACTTAAGAAACTAACGTGTTTGCTTGCTAGCACTGGTATTTTTATTCCTTTTAAGTGTAGTATCTCTATTGACACTATTATCTCTATGGGGTTACCGATAATGACCCTCCCTTTTGCATCTTATCTAGGAAAAAGATTGAGGCGCCGTATATACTAATTCCATTGCTGTGAAGCTTCAGTTCCAAATTAATCACTTTGTAAACTAAGGGATGTTTTTGTATTTTTACACAGGAGGATCATCGGTACATACAGTGACCTGATTAGAAGGAACAATTTGAGGCCAAATGCAACGCCATCCTCAGGATTTCATCCATCTAATGCAATAGGGGAATTTGCTTCTTCCATAAGTAACTTCGCCAAGAATAGTATTTTTCATTAAGTGTTGTTTCTTCCTAAACACAGCTGAAAGAACTTCCCAGTTTAATGGCATTTTTGACCCCACATGTTGATAGCAGCATCCAAGCCTCTCTTTCACTTGAAGCGTATGAATGTGTGTGTCTGTGTGGGTTGAAGGTCTTAAGGCTGATGGTGCATGAAACTGAAGCAATTCGTTACTACCTCTCTGTATAGTCTATTGCAAGTGCAAACAGGAGATACAACCTTTTAGGGACAGACAACAGGTCGAGGGCGTCGAGGGCACAGTGTCGGTGTTTGGTGGGACTTACTCTACCAAGGAAACAATGTAGAGGATGATAAAGAAAGAAATAAATTGTGTGTTTTGGTTTTTAATTCAAAATAAGATGCAAATGTAGCAGTGAAAAATAGTTTAAAACCAGATATGACAACATGAACTCTGGCCTGTGAAAAAGATTAGTTTAGCCATAAAGATCATGGCTCCAACTGTCTTTCCAAAGAAGCTCTTTACATCTAGAAAGGCAGGGACAGGGAGAAAAGCAGTATCTGAACCTATTTCTGTATTTCGTGGTTCATACTTATGACAGTCCATCAAAGTCATCACCTGTGGGCCCCTATTAGACACGGAACTATTGTGTTTTAAACGCAGAGGTCACAGCATGGAGAAAGATTTAGCAAGTCAATGTATGAACCACCATTCACCAATTCTTTTATAACTAACAGCATCTTGGCTCACTGAAACAAATTCTGAGACTGAAGTGGGAACATGTTACAGCTCATATATGTGGATTACAGGACCTCAAATAATTTTTTCTATGTGTATTTTCGTAATAGCTAAAATTCACATGCCCAGTTTTGCTTGTCTGGAGGACTGAACGACTGCATACTGAATATTCTAAAAATTACTAGATGGGCAATGCAGTTTATTTCAGAATTTAAGGTAGCTATAAATTTAAAGCTGCTATAGAACTATGCTGGCAAATCAATAAAATTGAGGAAAAAAACAACTCCGTTTTTTCAGAATGAAGGATCCAGCATGAATTGTGTTCTTTTATGTGCTTAACATCTGGAGATTAAGCTCAGGACAACAGAATATGCATGTTCTGATGGGACTATTTCCACCAGTGGTTAATGTTTAAAAATAAGTTGTTACTAAACTAGTGGTTTTGTCACATGATTAACTGACATGCATAAACATCTAGTTTTTACACGCGAGGGTTTTTTTGCACCTGCTCTTTCTTCTGTATTTGAGCATCTTCGTGCACAACCAATCCCACCTCACTGAAAAAAAAATCAAACACTTATCCTGCCACTCCAGCAGCAACCCACCAATGGCAGCAAAAGTCTAGGCAAAAAGCGGAATTTTTCAAATACAAAATCCTGCCTGCATAAATGACAGGTACAATTTTAGAGGATGGAAAGCAGTCTTTCTTGGCAAAGGTATTAGGACAACCAGTTACATTTTGATCTCCAATAAATTCATTTTTAGAAGCAGAAGAAGCATGAGGGATGGCATTATGCTGCTATTTTAAGAATCCATTAGCAGCAGTTACTATTTCTTTTTTTTTTACAGAAACCTACCAGATTAAAAATAAATATTAATAACTGAGAAAAAAAAAGAGTGGAAGACTCACAGCTGGCCATTTTCTTGTAAGATCAATTAGTCTATCGATGCGAATGTTTAGGCCGCTCAAAATAAACATCTCCTTACTCCATTTTAGGAATACTGAGCTCTTGTTTGCTATTCAAACAGGCTCTAGACTGACAGTCCCCAATTTTTCACTCTGTTGTTGTCAAAAGAAAGAAAAGTAAGTGATATATTTTGTCCACTCCTGAAGCCAACCAGTTCTAAAATGATACTAAATACTGTGAACATTACATGACTAATAGAAGGAGACATAGGGTGAACTCTGTGTTCCCAGAGTTCGGTGCAGAGGATTTTTCAAGAGAATTCTACCATATACCTTAAAAAAACTCCATCGGGCTTATTGCTGGTTTTTGGACTTTTTCACTAGAGAATACCCTGAATACAGGGGCATATCAGACAAAACGTAGGAATAAATCCCCTAAAGCACTGCTTGACAAAAACCTCCATTCACACCTACCAAAAATTGATATGGATACGAGTAATTTGTAAACCAAGATTCATTTCCTTCTTACAAGTATATGATGGATGTTATATGAGAAAATAAAATCTCTAACACAGTATCTCAACATGTGAAAATACAAATGGCACTTCGTGTTTGTTTCTGTGCTGCATTATTGTTCTCCAAGTAAAATTTCATTTCCCTCTTTCTGTTAACAGAATCCCGTAAGTTATTGCTGTGTAAAAGTATAGGAACATCCCATCAGTTCTAATTACAGGCACTTTCAGTTTCTGTTTCATCTTTTAAAATAGATTTTAGGCTATTTTGCTGTGCATTTTAAATGTCACAACAGTCCTGCTACAATTGGTTTTGTGACATGTTCCTTCACCTAGAAGACTAAACCCTGGAATCAGCAAAGAGCAGCCGCCTATTTCAGCTCTGCAACCTTTATTCAAGATGCATTGTAGTCAGAGAAATACAAGAAGAAATAAAATCAAACGAGAGTTTGCTGTTACTGTATCTGCAGTTCACTGCAAAATGCCAGAAAGGAAAAAAGCCAACACAAAAAACCCAAAGCCCTTCATATGGTTTTCATTTTGATTAAGTGTTTTTTTCCTTTATTCAAAGACATGCTGAGGGTTGACTTACTCGACACCGAAGGACTCAGTATGACTTTGCCGTATCGCACACCATCTGCGAAACAGCAAAGGAGTGGCACTCCGTTTTGCAGAGAAAACGTGCTCTGACAAAACAGAACAATTTACTCCTTACGTTTTGAGTTCAAGCTTTGCAAGACATCATCTTGCCAGTTTTCCTGATGAAAACTAGAGGATTTTTAAAAATGTACTTCATTTAACCTATTTACACCCCATGTAAAATTGTGAGTTTGAAAATACTTTTCCACTATGACATATATTACAGAATATTTAAACCGTTACAAGAGTAGTAAAATACTTTCAAGGTATTTTGATTTCTAAAGATGCAGTATCCTTATAGTTACATTTCTGAACTAAAACCTGATTTACTGCGGAAACTGATCAGAATTTAAGCCTTTTCAAGTAACCAATGGGTATGACTTCAAAAGCATATATTACACAGCAACCATTAGTCTATAGTGGAACTGTGAAAATATCACAATCTCTAAATTTCTTTGTGCACTTCTCCAGTTATAAATCACAGGCAAAGGCATAACACAATAACACGAGCTGGTTTCTTAAGAAGGTAGTATTTTTTTTCACATTGTTTATTTCCAAATTGCCTTTTTCTGACTTTTTTTTTAAATAAACTTGTTTATTAGCTGCACATGGGTGGAGGCACGTGGAAGTGCTGGGCGACTGTAGGGTTGAGTGTATGCATGAGCTTGTGGGAGCAGGGCAGATTTACTGAACGATCTTAAGATTTGTCTGCTGTGGAAGATGGAGTTTCACATACTGACCTTTCCAAACCAAAGTTCCAACTAAAAAATAAGCAGGAAACTAATAGCAAAACTTATTCTGATTTTGAGGTACTCACCTTCAATAAAGGAGAAAGAAATTTTTTCCATTAAACAGCATTTATTATCAGAAGATAAATTTATAAATGGCAACTAGAATACATTTTCAATGTGGCTAATGGAAAACAAGACTTAACGATCACTGTTATTCCCATTATTAAAGGGAAGAAATGTTGTCCGGCTATTTGTCCATGCTCTGCACTGTGAGTTTACCCCAAACATCAACATCACTGATGTAATTTTCAACTGTTAATTTTGTTATACATTACTCCAGCAAATAATCATATATACAAGTCAGTCTAAATCTATTTAATTAATTCTGTAAGCATGATAGAGAATAAGGAATACTGCATCTTCATCTCCAAGTATAAACTGCTGTTGCAATGAGCCAATTTTACAGTGCTGAATAAAACAGGTGCTCAAAAAATAATGACAATTTAAAATTTAAAAAGTTCTGTATCAAAGCTGCTTGCTCGTTATGTTTTCCTATAGTGCTGGCTACTGAGATTTCCTGACGAATCCATGGAATCCTTCTGAAAACACGAGATCTGTCATTTTTTGGCAGTTTCCCTTGTAAGCTGTGATGGGTACGGTGGATATTACCCATCCTCTACTCACACTTAAAAGCATAAGTCCCTGTCTTTCTGAAAGAATGGGGCACTATAGTTGTCTCTCCCAACTGCTCAATTAAGATGGACCTACTGCATTGTGTCAAGACAAGATCTGGTATTTCTGCATGCTACATATAATGTAAGCCTTCACCACAGTTAAGAAATGTCATGGACCTGCAGTGGGGTACTAGGATTTTTGAGGAAACTACCCTGGAGCAATCACCCTTGATCTTTGCAAAAGCACGTAAGTTTGCTGGGTCTCAACTGCAGCCACTGTGGGAAGGACACCCTGAGAATCTGGGGGACATCGGCTCCACATCCAAACAACACCCTCGCACAGAGTAATTTCTCTTAAAATACTTCTGAAGGGGAAAACAAACCAGAAAACAACTTCACGAAGGATTTGGGGGCAAAGTCTGCAGGTGCTGGTACAAATAAGGAACTTGCCAAGAACCACACTGGGTACTTGAAACCCAGTGGTGAACTACTGCTGGTTGTGTAAGGTGTCTAGAGATAACACAAAAAAAAAAAAAAAAAAAAAAAAAAAAAAAAAAAAAAAAAAAAAGCAGAAGCAGCACTAAAAGCCCTTACATGTGTGCTGGAAAGGCTGAGGATACACTCCCTGCCTGCGAAATACAGAAATCTAGCAAACGCTCCTTTACCTTTCGGCTTCATTCTGTTACCAGTGACATGCTCTGTGCCTGCATCCCTTGGTCACTTCAGGGTTCCTTAGATAAAACAAGAGGGACACCTCTTCTGTGGCAGTGTTTCTTATGCATAAAGTATTGGGCAACCCGATGAAAGTCAGGGGATTCACACAGACCAGCCTTGGCCTCTACAGATGAGCTCCCCCAGTGTCTGTGATATATATGCTCCCCCTCAGGGCAGTTCAGAGCTGAAAGCTGAAATTTAAGGCCTCTCAATTTCTCTTGAAGGAGTTTTTCTCTCTTCATTGACTACAGGAGAAGCCTAAGGAGGTCACTGGTCTTTCCCAGCTATATCCTGCCTTTGTGAATAACATCAGAGACGACCTCTCTCTCTGCTCCTCTTGTATGCTAACAGAATCGTCTTAAGAGTTTCTGGTTCAATAAACAATTTTCTGTGGGAGAAAAAAAAAATCACAGATTCTGAAAGGAGTTCTGTATGCCATTGGTTCTTCAACTGAATTACTGCTATTGAAATAATTAGTTGGTAAAAAGTTCTTGGGCAGGAGAATAATTTCATCAATTGACTTCTGCCTGACCTGACTTCTTTCCCCAAATGCTGAGAATGACAGATCCACTTAAGGGGACAATATCGAAGTACATAAAAGACAGACCTCAGACGTAATCCATGAACCATCTCACGCACGACACTGACAACCAGTTTTTTAAACCAACAGCACCAGTAACAGTGCTGGTAAAGACCCACATCTGCCGCCCTAGAATGCCTCATGGCCTGTTCAGAAACCCTGGTCCACTGCAGCCTTTTCACGCTTTGCACACACAGACGCTTAGCATCTCTGCTTCATTCCTGACTTGGAGCCGGATGCTAAAATGTTGCCGAATTTGGTGGAAGTTGATTGCCAATGGGGTCAATGGGAACTGATAGAGGCATTTTTACCACAACAACTCCAAATAATTTGTCTTAGGTTTGTTTCTCT
>NW_010420201.1:29420-46836 GCF_000710305.1 Buceros rhinoceros silvestris
CTGCTGACCCCTTGACAGAGAGGAGCATGAGCTGTAACAATATTAAAGTTCTTCTTTCAGAAAGTTGATAAACTATCCAGTACTGGGCAATACTAAGAACGTATTTAAAGACAATCAAACTTTGGGGCCTGTGAATGCTGTTGTAAAGTATTATCCCAGTCATATTAATCCTCTATTAACTGTAATTGCTTTCAGTATCTGTATCGGTACTCTGTGCTGGATTTTCTTAAAGATTTCCTCAATTTCAGAATCCCCCCAACATTATTACAGTTACTTCAATAATCAGAAATTAATTCAGACTGGTCAGACATTTAAAAATGAACAAGTGGCATCACAAGTTTAATCTGTGCAATTCCTGGAACCAAATATTCATAATTAAATGCATTGCAAAAGACCTTTACATATACATCTTTCATCTCTAAGCTAAAAAAATCTCAAGACTTAAAAAACCTTGCAAAGCCTCCTCTTTGTCAAATTTAGCTGAATAGGCAGATCCTTGTGAGGAAAGAAAACAGAAAAACACTGTTCTGTTTGCATGAACAACTGATGACTAAGAGTTTCTTCCTTTCCTAATTGAATGAATACAAATTGGTTCACAATTATAGGGCTGTATGGGAATGATCAAGAATTTCCTTTTATTTAATCTGAAAAGGCTTGGATTGAAAATCCCAGCAGAGGCAGCCACTGGTACCCATAAAAAAAGGCCATTTATATCATACTAGACAGCTGGCAAAATCTTGTTATTCCCTAACTCCCAGGGAGAAACCTAATGTCTTGCAGAGCACCACTGCAGGAACATTTCTCCTTCCTACTTGTGGTTCATCCACTGACTCCTCAACAATCAGCTCTTTCCATTACCTTTCTTGCTTTCCACACCTAAGTATTATGTTGAAGGAAATGAAAGAACTTAATTGTGGTACCTAGCAGGTCAGTGAAACCATCAAATAACTTAAATGATCTTACTTGCTATTTCTGCATAGCCCTCGCCTCCTGTCGGTGTGGCGTAAATTACCGTCTCGAGAGCCATCTTACTTATTATTGTTTTTCTCTGTAAGATATGCAACCATCTCTTCTCTGTTTTGTTTTGTTGGTACATTCCATTCCATTTCATGAATCGCTACACAACTAACCTTGGTACCTGTGAGTATAAGATCTGACTATTTCCTTGTGTTCAGGTAATGGGTTGTGTGGACGAAGACACCTCCACAAAAGAAAACTGCACGTTGAGAATGGGGTAGTAGTTTTTAGATGGGCTCTTGCTATGCAAATCAGAAAACAGTTCTAAATAAGTTCATGGTAAAATACAGATAATTAATATTGTACTTTCAGCAGAGATGCTGCTGCCCCTTGTTTATTTTACAGACTTCTACAACAACAACAACAAAAGAAAGGAAAAAAGAAAGATAAAAGAAAAACGTTAAATGGCTGGTGTCCTCTAGGGCATAATGACAAATTGTAGTACAATATTAAAATGCCACCATCATTATTGCAAAAGTCTGCTCAAGTGACTCTTCGGCTCCGACAGTGTGACCTCTCCAGCAGAATCTTCTTGCCTACTCACACGCAGCTTGTTTGTAGAATAGCTCGGGCGTACTGCTGACACCGGCCAGGTGGTATTCAAAACAAGGGAAAAAGGTGGGATAATAAAGATCTAGCGGTCTTGCTCTCATCCTCCTCCTCCTCCTCATCATCATCATTTTGTGGTATCTGATCCTCAAATCAGCAGAGATTTTTCAGGAACAAAATGTCCGACAGCTGAGAAAACATACAAGCTATAAACATTTTTTGTCAAAGGACGCAGCATGTAAAATAATGCCCATTCCTGTAGCATTTCGACTGCTATTTCCCAGGTGATTTTGATGACTCTTTCAGGGGGTAGCCATGCTAAGAGGCAGATGGGGTTAACTTCAGATGGCGAGGAGAAGAGTGGCACTTCTTTTCCTGCTTTTTTTTTTTTTAATTTCTGTTACTATTTTTCGTTACGGACATCAGGGAAAGCCCTGCCTGTTAACACTGTAGAGGGGGATTCAGCCCTGCTGAATTCACTCCGGGTAGTTAAGAGACCCAGCTCTTAAACTCGGCTGGAACAGGTAGCGTTCCTCAAACCAGCATGTGCCTGCGGCGGTGGAGCGCCAAGTGATCTGAGCGGGAAAAGCTGCGGTCACAGTCTGCACACTTGAATGGCTTCACTCCCGTGTGCTTGCGGTAATGCCTCGTCAGTTCGTCGGAGCGAGCAAACTTCCAGGTGCAGCCTTCCCAGGTACATTTGTAGGGTTTTTCTCCTGGGAGAGATAAAAGAAAGAGGGGAGGGGGGGGAAAAACAGGTGGTGACTTTCCCTGTGTTGCTCTTAATCCCTGCAACCCCCTCCGCACGCTTCCCATGAACACCCACTGCCTAGGGGTTGCTTTAGGCCAAATTACACAATTACGAGGTACCAAATCTGCTGAATATAAGGAAAGGGCCTTGAGATGTATCATTCCTGTGGCATTCACATGACTAAGAAAATCAACAGGATTAAGGCAACAATATAGATCCTACCTTGCGGGGTGACGCAGGGATTAATGTCAGGACAAAGGGCCATGTAATTATTCACATGATTACCATACGAGTTTGCTACCCTTATCTTGTCAGCCTACACTTTCTCCCAAAATGGCCAGATTAACCGGTATTTCAGTAATTTACCACAGGCTGCCACAGACTTCCACTTATTTTTATGAAGTTTATGAACGTTTCTAATTATTTGTGTAAACAGCACTGCAAGATATTTCTTATCAAGCTGGTAAAAATGAACTTCAATTTCCCAGTTTAACATGAAAATTCAATCTGCAAAACATCCTCTTTATTTATTGCACTTACTTTCAGTAAAATTAATTTTCTGTGTAAGATGTTACCAGGAACGGTGTACAATTTTTAAATGTACTGAGCCACGCGACTTGCGCAACACTGTCAATAAGTATCCATTTACTTCCATGAGATCAGACTTGGGATCCAAGTATAGAGTTTTTGGAAAGCACCACCCTCTGCTTCTTATTTAATGGTACGCATGATGCATGCCCCATGTTCTGTGTGGTATCATGTCAGATGAGGAGATTAAGACGGCCAAAGTGGGTTTTGTACTTTCAGAGAGCAAACTGTTATAAACCTCCATTTTTGCCACGTTTGTAGGTTGCATTTATTTGTGATTTCTATCACCAGCCCTCAATGTCTACATGCTAAATGTTTTTGGCAGTTACCTCAATCCCACTGTTGAAGATGCACTGAAAGTTGGGAAGCGAAACTGTGAGGTCCGCATGCATCTTCCTTTGGTGTGTCAAAATGTTTTTTTACCTCCCTTTCTGAAACCAGCTAATCACAACCAGGACAACCAAAGAACATCTCTGCAGCAACTATTTCCTTCATCAGACACAACTGTTCCTCAGTTCTTTATTATCTCTTGCGAATCATGAGCAGCTTCCAAGAAAGTACCGCGGTTACATACGAACCAGTGATGCAACACTTGCTTTGTCACAGACAGCACCTCCCTCCGTGTATCTCTTCAGAAGCCAATAAATGCTTTGCTGAGAGCCCTCGGTTTCAACAGCAAACCCCGAGTAAGAATATCATCACAATGTTGAAGCAGCCCTGAAGAATACAGTTGAAATGGCCATCGGTACCTCTGAAAGGAAACTGGATGCTGTACAGGTATGTCAGCAGGGTTGTCAGTAACATTTGAGCTACTTGGGTTGGTACCTTCTGTGTGCCATCTGGGCTGTGCTGCAGTTTTGATGTCAGACGGGGGTGGGCAACAGTTGCTGTGAGGAGAACCCAGCAATCCAGGCTCTGAGGTGACCACAGCCCATAGTTGCACCATCAGCAACTTAGCCTAGATAATCTTACAGTCCTCAGCCAAGCACAAAGCACCAAGAGTGCTCATTGCCCCACTGCTCATTGCAGCGTAGGGCACCTGGAATCCGGCAGCTGCTGTGAGCTGGACAGGCACAAGCGACATGGCAGATGGTGGGTTGCATGCTCCTGCCAATGACACAGTGCTAAAAAATGTGCTTAGATTCACCACTGAACTCTTTTACACATGTATCCTTGCCACAAACAGCTGGTGCGGAACACCATACAGATACAGCGGTACCCCCATCCAACTTGGCAGGTCTATCCTAACGGTCTCATCACACCACAACAGTTTCCAAATGGACTGCTTGCCCCATCCATCCTCAATGTACTTTTAAACTCTCTTTTTATTTCAACTCCGCATACTGCCCCAGATGGTTTCTTTGACAACAGTGACTTCCAGAGCAGAGCGTGGGGATATTTCTTAAGTTTTGGATCCTTTTTTAAAAGACCTGCAATTCTAAATTTCTCCTGCGATGAGATCCTTCCCCTGCAACAGCCTCTTTGGAACACAAAATCTCCGATCTTTCCCTGGGTAGGAGACAAATGGAGAACCCAATGCAGGAATGGATGATTGGTGAAAAAGAAACACCCAAAACAGTTTGTTCGTCCAGTATCACTTTGGGTAAGAAACAAAAGTCAGCTGATGGAAGGACGTGAGTGTGGGTGACTTGGCTGGAGTTCCCAGGTGTTGCTTCCAGCCTCCCTTCTCAATGAGTCCTGCTTACCCAGCCCCTAAAGAGCTATGTGAGACAGGACTAACCACATTCCTCTAAAGCTATTTACACCACTGAAGGAAAATCACTCTTACAAGCTCAACCTAAGAAGACCTTTCATTGTTTTCAACTGAATATACGTGTACAGCATAAGAAGGAAAAAACTAGGCGAAGTAGCATTACTCTGAAGACATTCACTCGTATGCACCTTAAAAAAAATCACTGTAAAGAAAACTGTGAAAATACAATTTATCATTAAGATTAACTGACAGCATTTTATGCAAATCTAATTTTTAGGGTAAGAATAATAATATCACTTTTCTGTTAAACACCTACATTATCTGGAGATGGACAGGTGCTAGTAAAAAAATGTTCTTCATAAGCAACACTATACTAACTCTTAACCTTTTGTTTGGTAACATCCCAGACATGAAGACTGACCACTGAGTTTGTAAAAAACAGAAGATCCAGGAGTTCAAAGGATAGAGAAATGATCACCAGGAGCAGAATTGCTAGAGGATGGGAAGCTGTTGTCAGATATCACACACCAGCTTTGGCTGATGGAGGTTGAACACTCGTGACTGAAATTCTCTGTACAGCCAACTGAGAGAAGCTGGAACTCAGCACGGCAACACAGAAAGCAGGGAGTGATGAGGTGGACAAAACTAGCTTGTTCATTGGAAGAAACTAGCCCCAGTGCTTATACGTATCTATACATCTATCTCCATTTCAGGATTGCAGTGAAATCAAATACTCAACCATTTTGGCTCAAACACTACTGCCTCTGTGCAAGCACTTGAGCTTAAGTGCTTAAGAAACTCTTGGGTTCAAAGTGTGGGCATCTTTTGGCTCCTTTGATGGCTTGGCAGCCACCGGAGCAAGGCTGCAGAGTTACTGTCACGCATCAGACACTCAAAATTCTCATTCATCTCTAAGGAGCAAAAGCAGGTGCTGTGACTCTTGCCCAGGGTAGTAGAAACAGGGGAATGAAGGAGAAGCAAGAACAGTGGGCAGTTTTTGGAAAATAGTAGTAGAGGGAGTTGCAGAAAGATACTAAGAACCTTCGGCAATTAACACAAGCAGAAGAAGAAAACTAGAAAAAGATAAACCTCTGTTGGTTCAATCTTATCAACCTGTAAAACGTCAGACTTCAACTACCCATTTAAAAATACATGCCTGAAGCTGCGAACATTTTCACAGGAGCTGACCCTCTACTTTCACACCTGTCTTTGAGAGCCCTATTGCTTTGTCCTGAAATCTGACAAAAAAGATCCCAAAACACAGGAGAAATTATATTCCGATGCTATTTCCCAGCTTTGGTTTGAGGTACACGAATAGTGAATTCTATGCCATGACAGGCATTTTACATGGATCGAGTGGGGCCCTGAAGCATGAAGAGTTCTTCTAAGTTCCCTGTAGAAAATGAGTATTGTTTGAGGAAGTTAATAAGAAGGTTTTAAACCTATGACTCAATGCCTCAAATAGAACTAGTCATTTTTTAAATCTTCTATTAACAAAACTTCTATTTATAAGAGCTCTCCAAATCTTGCCTTTTGTAGTCCAGATGCTACAACCCAAATTAGTTTAATTACTTTTACCACATTATTTTTCCTATCCTACCATGACTCCTCTCACTTAAGCACTTAAGAACATAGTTACAACAGTTACTCATTAAGTCTTCCAAAACTGAAGCAAATAATGAATTAATAATGCTGAATAATGACCACTGTACAGCCAGTCTTTCAAAAATTTTCCGCCTTCCCCATGGCCCAACATCTGTCTTCCCACATACTTATCCCTTATTCACTTACTCTAACATCCAGAAGATCATTCACCCAAGGAAATAAATCTCTCTCAGACTTTACAACCTGATGACATTCACACATTCCTTAAAAAAGAGCCCCATGTAGGTACCAGCAAGAGATGATGCCATATAACAGCTGAAAGGATCAGGGTCTGTTCTACCCTGGGCAGAATTTCTCACGCGGTATGTTCCTTGGCAGTTGTCCTCTGCCCATTGACTAGCTGGTATCATGGTATTTGATGCTGCACACTTCAAAGACAGCCACCACAAAACCACCATGTAAATAGTTACGGGTTATTCTGCCAGCAGGGAAACTGCTCTGGAGCTCCAGGAAACAGAGTCAAGCCTATGTTCTCTAGGCAAGGAACTTTATTTACCGCAATTGCAGATGCCCTATGTACTTCCTGCGCACTTGCAGTTCCTTTCATTTTTGTGTTATTTAAGCTTCATTTATTCATCAGTTTAGCAGGCAATTGGCAACCGTGAAATTAAGTAATGATGAGGTAACGGCACCTACTACTAGGACAGAAAACATCCCAGTGATCAAATTCTAGACTGATTTCTTTCTCTGGCAAAAACTCACCTCCCTCTCTGGTACTACAGGTCAGTACCATTTCCTTTCTTATTTGTGTCTTCTTAAGACATTCCCATCTATTCAAATTTTCTGCACACAGAATTGTCTCCGTGACTCCATGAATTATTATATTACCTCTCTGTAACCCGTTCCTGCAATGGTGCTCAGCATTTTGAAACACTGGTAACACATTTATTCCAAACAAGAATGAACAAGGAAATAAACATAAGGGACTATTCAGTGGTGCAGCCTTAGCTGTCTAGTCAGATTCTTCTGTAAGCTTTCATTACCCGTGAAAGAGCGACATGTTGAAATTCCACTTTTCAAGGGACAAAGTTAGAAAAGCAATTGGAAAAGAAACTTGGTTTATAGGTTCGTGTAGTGTTTCTAGACCAGGAGGGTGGGAGCATAGGGGAGATGCCGTCCCTCACTCCATTCACAAAATGCAATGGGTTTGAGTCTTGCACAGTTTAAAAGGTGGCAACTGCCCAGCCCTGCTATCTACAGCCACATCTTTATACACTCAGTTTCTACTGCCATTACTCTTGGAGCAGTATTCCCCACACAAAATCACAGTGAGGTCTTAAGGATTTAGCCCATAACAAGTCAAAAGAAAACAAATAATCCAGCAAGCATGCCTCTGCCTAATACTCGATGATGTTAAATTTTCTAGTCAGTCAACAGATCTGCAGCTTTGAAGGGTTGAGTACATCTGGTTGAGGACGTCATTTGGTTTCTGCTGCAGGGTATTATGCAATACATGTAAGATGTAGTATCTCTGTCAGCTCGTTTCAGCTCCCACATAAACAGCAGAAACATATGGGGCAGTCACACGGCACCCATACTGATGGGACTCTCCAAGGGGAAACCATAAATTGAACACAACAAATGATGGCTTAGTAGATTTTGCATTTCTACTAAAAATAATCAATTTCAGGCAGAAAAAAAAAATCTTTTTTGCAGCAAAACCACTATCTGATAATAAGCATCCTCAGGCATTCCCAGAAGAAGAGGGTGTTTTAGCTTTTAAACACAGGGGAAAGGGAAAAAAGACAACTCTTATATTTTGTGTGATATTTTTATTAGTATATTTTTTTAATGAAAAAATCAGATGACTTATAAAGCACTTTCCAACTTCAAAGTGCCTTATAAAGCTTTTTTTTTAAAAAATGTAATCCTTCATAAAATCTGTCTCTGTAATAGTACTGTGTAACAAATACCTTGTGTATTCTGCAGGCAGGAAAACCAAGAGAGTGAACATCAGCAACTTCCCGAAACTCTGGAGAAAGTGAACAGCAATGCTATGACTCACAAATCAGGAACACCTTACTTTCTGTAATGAAACTGCTAGATCTTACTTCCCCCCCTTCAAAAGTCTGAAATATTTTCAATCATTTTGATGCAAAAATCCAACTCAATTATTTAGATATGTCTTTCTAAAGGTTGTTTGGGATCTGTTTCCAAGTTACTGATTCACTGTACCTCTTTGGTGAACATGGTGAATTTGACTTCTGTGTTTCAGTACCGTCAAAATATGCAAATAAAATATCTGTCCGGGAAGAGATTAAAGTTTTGCATCAATTAAGCAAGTCTGGGAAAATAATTTCTACAAGCAAAACAGGAACATATTGTGCTGCTCGTGACACGTCTTGAAATTCAGGTTTTTGATTCCTTGTTCTCAGTCTGACTTAGGCAAAGTACAGGGACGTGATTTCTTCATGTGATAAATGGGAACAAAACAATTTATTAAATTCAAAAACACAGAGACAACCTCCACTCTGAAACAAGAGACACTTTTGGCAGTTCTTGAATGGATTTCTTACAAGCTCCACTTATGATAATTCAGGCACAAGCCCTTTTTCCACAATACACAACCACCTTTTCATTTCACTACACTGCTGAGCTTGGGTCCTGTTTGCCATCCTGGCCCTTCTTCTCATTCCCTCTCCCTCACTCCCACAAGACCAGTACTAGTTCAGCAACCTTTTCTCTTCTGCCATTGTCCCACATGCCCCTCTAGGTTGTCCTACCTCCGTTTGCAAATATTTTAATACTAATCTCAGCAAAAAAGCCTTTGTGACCAGACTCATGAAGTTCAATTTTCTGTAACTTAAGAAGGCAAATACATTTCATAGGTCTCAGCCCTGTTCTGTCACGGCACACACAGGAGACAAATGGAGAGGGGGAATCTAATAAACTCTTCGACATTTTCTCTTTTTGGGCACAGGGACTTTGCCCCACAATGGATCATACCAATGGCAGATACAAATGAATTAATGCTCTGGGACAAGGAATAGTTACATACATTGCCAAGGGCACTGCTGATGTAAAATGATAAATTTTAATTCCTGTAAAAACAGAAGAAATAAAATTTTTGGAAATGTGAAAGGCCTCTTCCTGTGCACCTAAATCCAGGAGGCAGACTAAATTCCAACAGTAGATGACCAATAGCATTTTATTACCCTTCCTGATATTTTTTCCTGCATGATGTGGTACATATATACATATTTAAGTATATGTTAAGTGCATATATATACTCTTAACATATATACTTTACATATATATATATACACACACACACAGAGTGAAAGGTGGCATCAAGTTTTCTCCCTCCCTCCAGCCACAGCAAATACATGGGACCATCCAATTTCCAGTGCTGTGGGGGAAGGCTGAGATTCTTCCTTTTACGGCAGCCTTCACTCACAAAGGTATTTGGGAAAGGTGGTGCAACAGATCCATACTTCCGTCAGCAGCCAACTGCAGGGAAGGTGCCGGCAGACCTGCACTTTAATTCTCTTTAACTGGGGTGCTGCAGGCCTGGGTTTTAGTCTGGCCTCCCCAAATAAAACCCTTTTCCTTCATTGTGGTCTGTAACTCCAAAGGAGACGCCAAGTGACAATTCCATTTCCACCTGCCTAAAGATTCTGCTACCGTCACTCCTGGCTGCTTAAGGGATTGCTGGGAGTAATACAGATGTTTTTCAGTACAAAAGTTAAATTCTCTACTACCTGTAAGAAACAAAACGAATGAACTGCCAAAGAAATAAAGAAACACATAAAAACCCACTCAAAGGCTCCAAGGGATGAGCTTTGTATCACTCAGTTTTGCACAACTGATCATTTGTTGTTTGCATTGTGCTAGAAGTCAGGCTCAAGCAGAGGCCAGGACCTTGGTGTGCTGGGCTGCCTGCAGAAACAGAGCATTAAAAAAACCCATCTCCCATTTAAGTAAATGAGTTGTGAATGGAATTAAACTTCTCAAGTGAAGAGATACCAATTTTTATCACCATAAAAAGCAGAATAAATATATATGATATTAAAGAAAAAAAATAACTGACAAAACCACACATGAGAAGGAAAGAAGATCCTTAATGTGACCAAGACACCAGTATATTTCATTTCTCCTACGTGGAGAAAACACTCAAGTGCAGAAAATAACCCCTCACCCTACACAGGCGTTTTTTCTCTCCCATGAAACATTAAGTTTTTGTAAGTTTTTCTCCGTTTTCTACCTACTTATTTGCCTAAAATGAAGACTGGAAACACTAGCTTTCAGGCTTTACCTCGTTTCCTCTTAGCCATGGAAAAAACAAAGCAGAAAAAAATAAAACCTGAATAAAACGTTAAAACAAAGGCTTTTGTCAAGCTTACTTGCAGTTTTGAGCATGCTCCACTCTCAAAGACTGTGTTTCCAATCAAAGGCTGCCCTGAAAAGGACAAGGTGGGCATGAGCAACTGCAGACACGCTCCCCGAAAGACATGGGCTATCACTAGTAACGGGCATTTCAGTAGAAAGTTGCTATCCCGTTCCCTCTGTCAGGGACTGAGTGGGCTGCAAGAGTTAACATCCTTGGAAACCCTGTACTGTGTATTTACTCCTCCAGGTCTGGGTGCAACATCTGGGAAAGCATTTTGGAGTACAGAGGTCTTTCTCGCCTTCATGCCACTGCAGGGCTACACATGGTAGACTACGATCGTGCCTGAGACCTTAGATGAACTGCAGTTCTTTGGAGGTAGAATATTAAGTCCTAAATGGCTTGCTTAGGGAAAATTTTATTCTGCGTAATGAAATTATCATTATTCCCCCGTGCCACACACAGACAAAACACATATGCACCCCATATTTACAAAGTCAAGGGGCACCGTTGCAAATATTTTTCATAACCTAGAGACTGAAAGCAATCACAGACGCAATTAGACTTGCTTTCCCATCAAAGTGCCTTGGAAGCACCATGTGGGCCCTCTTCCATATCGGCACAGCATCAGACCTACAATGCAGAAGAATGACTCCCCCTGTGTAAGGTGAATTCAGAACTCGCAAAATGAGCCAGAAATGAAATCATGTAACTATCCACAGTGCGGCTATTGGAAGAGAACTGGATGTACAAGCTCCTTGTGGTATGGACACCTGCCCGTAAGTAGCTGGACACAGACAACTATCTCACTACATGCGGAGGCTCCCATTTCTGAGTATCACCTTACTAGACTGTGGTGGCATTGGTGAGCCTGCCTTTATACCCTGGTACATACAGCACCAGCAGACATCTGCTTTTAAATATACTTGTGTCCTGAAATGCAAACCCTGTCACGTCAAGGGACAGGGAGTAGGCTGAAACTATAAAGAGCAGCCCCATCTATTAAACAATTTGTTTATCTTCTAAATAGAAACTTCACGAACAAAGACCAGAAAAGCTAGAAGTGAAAACTTCCATGAAATATAACGGTTTCCACACTGGAAAGCTCTACTATTTATTGAATCTGGCAGTAAATTTTAAACATTAAAAGAAAGTATTTCTTACAAAATAAAAGCATCACCCAATACAAATAGAACCTCCTATTGTACTTAAAGCAAATTAATTTTTAAATTTGCTTTGTTTATTTAAGTTCCCAGTTTCTGGAACAGCATGTGAACCTGCTGTTGCAGCTTTTTTTCACCCCGTCAGATTTATGTGGAGGAAGGAGAGCTCTGGGCTAAGGGCCTAGGGAGCATGTAGGACATGAGAAAGAAAAGCTGGGCTTTTGAAGAGTGAGTCTGGCAGGCAGGTGATAAAGAGGTGCTAATTTTAAAGTAGGGCAAAAATTCACACAGTTTAAGTCAAATCCAGAAGGATTATTTAAAAAATGTTGCGTCCTCCCAATATTTGCCTAAAGAAGGGATTAAAAACCTGTAAATATCTCTCTGGAACTTACAGCTAGCAAAAGGCATTAAACAGACCTTAAGAAAACAACAGGTAATGAAGGGAGTTTTAAAACTTCCAGAGCGAAAATAACATTTTGGTGCCTCTGACTTCTTAAGTCCACTCTGAAACTGCTCAAAGGAAAATGTGAACAAAGACTAATGACAGGAGCCCTTTCATATTAAAATAATATATGGAGCAACAGTGAGCGAGAGGAATGTAATGTTTGAAAAAGCACAGACTAAATAAAACACCCATGTACTCACTAGCCCTCTCTCTTCTAGGGTGGTGTCTCAATCCAGATATAAAGGAACATGTCAGGGAGGAAATGCTGTAATTTTCTCAGGTACAAAACCTTATTTCTGAGATGTTTACTGTCTCCATGCAATGCTGCTGAAGATCCTCTGACACTGACAAATAGGCTTCATTACATCTGTGGAAAAGGTATGTGCTCTCATCTCTCAGGAATGATATAGACATTGATCAAGGACAAAGCACCAAACACTAAAAAACTTCATGTGGCCTGGGGACTATATTCAGCCGGCCTCTCTAAGTGCCTAACAAGAAGCCACATCTTCTGCAGCAGTGGCAGTGAGAAGAGCGATTCAGACCTGGTGCTGGTTGGGGCTCACAGATGAAAGGCACCAGTCGCAGCCCGGTATCTGAGTCCCACAGAAGGTATTCTAGTTTCAGCCCTAGCCCTCCTCCACACTTCTGAGGCAGGAGCAAAGCCACGGCTGTGGATGTACAATACACTAGACTACACCCTACACCCATGGACTAAATCCATTTCCCACTTCACGCCAACCAGAATGTCCCAGGCTTTTGCTGCCATTGACCCCAGAAAGCCACTCTGCCGTGTTCCTCCAGAAATATGTAACTCATGACTGAAATAAAGCTGCACAGAAATACAGAATGCTGACTACTCCTACAATAAAAGAAAATCCTAGAGGTGAGAGGGAGCAATCTTTTCTGTATCAGATGTTGTAAAATTATGTCCCCTATAACCTTAAAGGAGGCATTGCCTCTATTGACTTCAGGATGATTCACACAATGTTTCAAACTCCTTGGCCTTCTCCATATGGTAAGAGGGTAGCCGCAACGAGCTAGAACTGGATTTAGCTGTGAGCAACTTTAGATGTGAAATCCAAGAAAAAAAAAAATCCCTTTAATGACTTTTTGGTTGGTTAGATATCTCAGGTCACAGTCCTCACTCTAGGCACTGCTTTGGGACACATTCATACTACCCAGTGTAGACTGCATCCTTGGAGAAAAGGGAAGAGCTTTAAATGACCTCTACATGTACTACCCATGATACACGTTTCAAGTTTCTCTGTTCTTTACTCGCACTCCTAACAGACAGCATAATTTCCTTCTTCACTTTATATAATATGCCCAAAATTTACACACTCTCCCTATTTAAGAGGAGACAGATGATGTCTGTGAAAACTGGATCATGATATGCGGATACAATTCAGATTAAAACAGAATGCTGCACACTAGGATTTGCACACTAAGTAGCCTGTGGATGAAAAGTGAAAGCAGCTTTTAGCCATGTGGTCAGACAGTGGGACAGTTTGTCCATGACCAAGTGCAGCACATGTGTGCCCTGGGACACTGCCCACAGCCAGCAGCCCCTGCCCTGCAGTGTCTCTGTTGGTAGCCAGAACCTGCCATCTTACAATAATCATGCTTTTCATTCTTTAATGCATTAACAAGGCAATTGAAATCAGTATGAATAAAAAAAAAGATTTGTGTGGTTTTTCTATGATCACTGTGGTCATCTAGCCTAAAGGTGTTTTCACTTGCTAATGTCTCCTTTGCACACCATGGCAGCTGCCCAAAGGATTCTGGATGTTTGTTCTTGTTTTCCCTCTTCTCTCTCCCTAAAACAGACTCCCTTGTCCTCTCATTCTTCCATACACAGACTATCTACATGTTGATTGAGGCTATAATAAAATGTATTATTTCACTGCCTTGCATTTGACCTGATAAACGGCATGACTATGAGGCTTCGTCCTGCTGTAGCTATGTCCACCATATCTAGTTTACGAACCTACAGTTCATTATAGTTACAGAGGACTGAAAAATAACAAGTGAAATTTTGCAGGGAAATTGTAATATTTGACTGCTTTGCAGCTTTTTATTGACATTTCACAGACGTCCAGCCAGGTAGATAGGAGCTCAAGACGTATGTCCTCAATTTTATGGCATGAAAATATCTGCCTTCTTTTTGCCAAAGTAATGAAATTATTTAACGCATTTTCACAGATCCATGATTTCATTTCACCAACTTCACAGACCAGTTATTAGAGTCTCATTTTTATAACCCATGTCAGCCTCTCAACAGAAGGCATGATTTGACTCTTTGATTTACAGAAAACATATCAGATTTTCAACATCTCTCTTCAGATGAGACTGTCTTCAGAGTCTGTAGATCTTTCATAAACAGGGCTAGTAGAAAAGGAAATAGCAATTCATTATGATAAATTTAAATATTTTTAGAGTGAAATTTTTATGGGGGAAAAAACCCACAGTGGAAAGAACCAGCATGACTTTGTCTGCAATGCTCAGCTGTTCTATCGGATGTGTCAAGGGCAACTTTAGTATCACCTAAAAGGCTTGAAATAGCCATTTTGTATCATAAAATAGCACTACAGTTGTTTCTTCTCCATCTTCAAAGTAAAAGCAGCAAACCAAAGAAGACGAGCCCCAGCAGGGCTGCAAGGGCGCAGACCTCCCAAGGAATACCAGTTACAGTTCTCCCCATTCCTGAGGCCAGTACCAGCACCGAGCACAACACAGACATACTCAGGCTGGGAACGCAACACAAAGCTACTGGTTTTCCCGTTTTTAAATATTACTCATTTGTAGAGTCACACATTAGTAATCTTCTCTAAGTTCACTGAAGCAGAAACTAACTCAACACAATGCTGGTGAGCCAATTTCTCACCGTTTCTCCACGTGGAAAGAGTTTATAAACCTGAGCTGCCAGATTGCCTGCGAGCCCTGAAGGCTCTCCATCACACCCGATACCTCCTGATAGCTTTATTTGATGATTTGGCAAAACAACAACAAGAACCTGATACAAGAAAGAGAAATTTAATACCAGTGCTTGTGATTTATGAAATGCTCTATTACAGGTTCGCTTGCAGTTTTTCCAGCCAGAGAGACGATTTGTAAGTCAAGCTCGCCCCCCAGTGGACTTCACGTCCACGCCAGTACACTAAGTTTTGAGGACACTGGTGAGAAGTATTTGGGGAGCTGGACAGTAGCACACTTGAAAAAACTAGGAGTTACTCAAAGATAATTAAATACAATGTTACCATCTGTTATACCTTGTTTCCTTTTCAAATCGGGATTAAAAGAATATACCTTCCAACCAACAAACATCCTGTCAAACGACCACATTATTTCTCCTTCTGCATCCAAACAACTGTGCATGTTTTAGTAGCTATGCATACATAGTTAATGGAAAAAAAAATTCTCAAACACATCCTGCTTAGGTAAACAATTGTCAGCAAGATCAGCCTGCATTAGAAAAAAAAAAAGTCCTGATTATGCAATGCTGAGTTTCTGTGATCTTTTCTCAGAAAGTTTCCTACTGAAACTTGCTCACCCTTGCGTGCATAGCTGTCATACTTTGTTTATACTTATCCAAAACTGCACTAATTACTGTGGGTCATAGGTGAATAATTAACTTCTTTTGCCTGAAGCAAATGTAAAGACCAAGATAAAAAATGTAAAATGAGATTAATACACAGAGTATGCTCATGGCCAATGTTACAGTCTGAACATACCAACTTCTTGGTATACCAAGACCTGAGAATTGCTCTGTAAAACACATTAAATTTTAACAGCAAGATACAGATTTCCTCACTGGATCCACTGGCTAGATTCCATGCTAACCTTCTTTCTAGACTATATTTCTTATATTGCAGCAGGCATGAAGACATGACAAAATAAAGCAGTTAACAGCTGACCATTCAATGAATGTTTTTGATTTGATGTTATTTTTTTTTCCTCCCTGAAGGAATAAACCAACATCCAACATGACTGCAAAATATTTCAGGCAGCTGCCTTCTGGGGTGGGGATTCATTTCAGCCAGCTAAGAGACTGGTAGGTATCTGGGTTTCCTCTGCACTGAGTAGTGAGAGAGAAGCACCTTCACAAGCCAGTCCCCGTGTCTGCCTGAAGAGGGAATAACGTGCCCCAGAGGTGCCAATCCCTCTTCTCTGACTACCCAGAGATCCCAGACAGATAGCATAGCCTAGACACCCAGCTGCCAGGAAACCAAGGCTGGGAGATGGATCTTATGATTACAGCAAGTGCAGAAACTCCCTTCATGTTGTTGGAGAGTTACAGCTGCAAAAGCTGTAATTACCAACACCATTTTGAGCCTTCAAAGCCCAGTTTTGAGCACTCTTAAGTGCACAGCCTGACACGCAGTGGTGCAGGCTATCTAAAACTGATTTGGGTGCGTTATCCTCAAGCGCTCCTGCCATAAGGCTCCTGACAAATGTGATTTTCACTGTTTTAAAATGTCATGGCAGAGAAGAGCCTTCTGTATTTCTGGGCTAACCTGGGTGTGACAGTTTTAAGATTGTTCACATCTAGTTTTGTAACTTGGCTCCTTACACGATGCTCGCTTATACTCCTGGGCTGGTTGCCAGTCTTGCAGGCTAGAAGAGACCTCCCTATGGTATAAGAACATAAGTGGTATTCGGGTCCAAACCAAACAGTCTACTGTTTTATGCCTCTGCTGGATTCTGCCTTCTCATCTGCTACAGCTATATAATGCTCAAAGGGTGATACAGGCAAGAATAGGGAGAAAACTTAGAAATCAGGGCAAGGAGAAGGAAAGGGACAGAGCAGGGTTATATTGGAATAAAAGAAGTAAAGTAAGAATGGCAGCGAACTTGGTGAAAGGGTAAGGGTATTATAAAATATATCATAAGCGTAGGGATAAAAGACCACATTGATGATGGGAAAGAATAGGAAAGAGGAAAAAAAAATAAGACAAGACTTGATAAATCAGGAGAGGGAAAGGCACAAGCATTAATGGGAAGATATGAAGAAACTAGAATAATTGGCCTGGAGGGAAATGTAATGAAATTCCCAGATCACTAGAACATTTCTGCTGTTTAAGGAAGGGACTCTTACCTTAAAGAAATTGGTTTAGTAGGGGGTATTAGGATGGAGCCTTGTTCAGTATTCCTCTCAACAAAAGTCCTACCAACCAAAAGACATATTGGAAAGAGT
>NW_010420201.1:46870-51875 GCF_000710305.1 Buceros rhinoceros silvestris
AGCCTTTTTCAGTATTCCTCTCAACAAAAGCCCTACCAACCAAAAGACATATTGGAAAGAGGGATGGAGACGTAGCCTCATGTAAAATGGAGAAGCCATCACTAAATTTTTTTAAATAGTATCTCATACTTCTTTGAGTACATCAGACTGCAGAAAACGCCAGCAGCTTCTCAGCAAGGAACAACATAGTGCTACAAGCTGGATAAACACCATCTTTTCTCCAAGGAGTTACAAGAACACTGAAGTACATTAGCAGCAGAAAGATCAATAAATTTAATTTAACCAAATCAGCAGCAGAGTAAGGAACAGCACTGAAACTCAGAGTGTTCTGTCCACTGCCTTTCTATCCATCCAAGCGATCCCTTTTAAATTGTTCTTGATTACTTCAAATTGCTGCTCCTGAGTTTATCCACAATAAAATCACAGCAATTGCTGTGATTGCTTCAGCTACCCTTACATGCCTGTCATGTAACCTAGTAACAGCACATAAAGTTAGTAAGGACACCAAGTATTGATTAAGTGTTAAGTATTACCATCGCTGAATGGCATCCCACTCATCTAGGCAACTCTCTTGAATCTCTGTTGTATGGACCTATGTATGTTGTTTGACTTCCCTCTTGAGTATGTGGAAGTGCCTCTGAAAGCCTCCAGCAAGAAATACTGAGGCCTTGAGTTTACACTTGAACTGAAGGCATTTTGGGGCACCTTGCATTCAAAAGCTCCATCTGTAAAAGCAAGTAGTAGCCCAATAGGAGCAGGTCTGTAGAGTGAAAAAAATGGTGCTGAAGATCCATGTCCACACTATATGCTCTTCTTGAGGGTTTTCTTTAGACTAGCTCTGGTTGGTCCCAAGAAATGACCACTTATTGTTTGCTGAAGCACAGTAGGTGTGTCCCTGGAGACAACTCTTCTCTTTAATTTCATCTGAAGTGAGTCTGGTTTGTGCTGACACCACGCTTGTGCTTTGAAGTGTGGATGACAGAAAGCTTAATTCAAAAGCGCGCTCTCAATCTGCACCAGAATGCCACTGCTGATGCACTCACAGGCATCAATGTTATTTAGGTCCAGGCTTTTGGCTCGTAGTGTAGGATGATGAGTTCAATACATCCTAAATTAGATAGAAAGGAACATTCTTGTCTTAGCCGTGGTCCACAATGCCAGCAAAGTCTTACCTGTGTGCGTCCTCCGGTGAGCCTTCAGGTGGGAACTTTTTGTGTATACTTTGTTGCATCCCTCGAAGTCACACCGATGGATGCGCCGCTTCCTGGAGTCTGGAGACTCAGACCTTCTCTGACGCCTTGTGCTCTCAATACTGAATGGTGAAATTGAACTGAAAAAGAGAGCAGAAGAAAAATATGAAGCAAGGGCATGGTTCCACAGCACCTGTTTGAAACAATTTGTGCTTGAACTAGAGTGTATTTTGCAGTGTGAAATAACTCGAGTCTTTATTTAGAAGTCCTTATTGCCAGAAAAAAAACACCACAAATCTTGAAATACTGCTCCAATAACGAAGTAGCTTGACTTCATCTGAGTTTTATTTCTGTTTTAGTCCTGTCCAGATCCAAGCTCACTGAATCCTGCTTTCTGAACAACTTTATATATAGCCTCCATAATTTCTCCTTGACAAGACTTAAATAGATACAAATCCTGAAACCTTTTATGAAAAGGTGTTTCCAGTACCCAAATATGGACAACGGATCCTTCTGTTTGGCCAAATACCTGTTGTTTGCTTGCTCAGAGATTGCCAACACATCCGTATCACCCTGCAGCAGTGATTTTTCCATTTCCTTATTTAACTATTCTCAATTTATCACCTGCAAGTCAATGAATTTTATTTCCTTTCAGACTACTGATGAATAAAAAGTTTATTAGCGCAGGGCCAGCAAACAATTCCCACAAAAACGTGACTGCTCATTAAAGATACTCCATTTACAGCAACACCCTAAGGCCTATCGGTTATCCCAGTTTTAAGCAATTAAAAAATATAATGTTGAAATTCATGTTGCTTGAGTTTCTAAATAGAGTGCATATCGAGTCTAATACCTGAAGAAAGCCTGCTACAACAATGCACTTGCCTTGGTTAGATAAACTTGAGTCATAAACTATTATCAAGCTGCTGTGCCAAGATCCAAACCCTCACTGACTTCCATTAACTATACTACCCAGCTATAAACCATTATTAACTGATTGCCTTATCAGCCCCGTTATAGCTACATTGCAGAGCTGTCACGTTCACCTACAGTTATACCAGCCTGTTTAGGTGCTTAAAGTATGGGAACAACATTGGCCTTCATCAGTTTTCTGAGGCTTCCCCACATCCCCGGGTTTATTGACATTCAAGGTAAATGATCTAGAGAACCATCAGCCAGCTCTTTTAAATCTTAAGGTGAAAATTTGTGCTTCTCCTGAAAGAATGTGTGATTGTCAAGTGAAAATGAATCGAAGGAAAAGAAAATGTATGCAATCATGAAAAGAAGTAAGCAAGAACCTTTGAGGCAGCTAAGATATACTAGGAAAGGCATTTGCAAGAAGCAGTGATGTTGACACATCTGCTGAAAAGCTCCTGCGTCAACACCAATCTGCAACCTTCTCTGACAACAACCACTGCTGTCACAGCTATAGCTGTTCAGGCATACGCTTCACCTTCAGAGATTTCCAGAATTTGCTGAGGACTATTTATATTGGGTTAAAACTTTGCACAGAGTGCCTCACATCATTAGCAGGTGATTTCACTGATGTTCCAATTCTCTGCAGTACAATCTTTAAGCTTTGAATGAATGGTAGTCCGAACAACACATTTTTCTTTTTGTTTAAATATTTTTACAGTACAGCCCTAACATAAAGCACTATTTTAAAAAAAGGGAATACTCTCTTCTGACAGCCCTCTTTTACTCCTAACACTTATATTCATATTTCACCTTCAGCAAAGACATTTTCCAGATTTATTATTTTTGCCTGTAATACGATGTGTGTAAGCGTGTGTGTGTGTATTTCTGAAATGGAGAAAGAAATGGATGGAGGGCTGTAATATCAACTTTAACTAGCAAAAAGTAGTCCCCAAAAGAGTAAGACATAGCAGCACTTTAACCATGTGACAGCTGCTCACCTACTTCTTTCCCCTCCGAGGGGGATGGGGAGGAGAATCAGAGAAAAAGTAAGACTTTCGGGTTAAGCTAAGAACAGTTTAATAACTACAATAAAATAAATTAATAACAATTATAATAATTAAAAGGAATATTTACAAAAAAGAGAGAGAAATAAAACCCAAGAAAAGACAAGTGATGCACAATGCAGTTGCTCACTGACCCGAGCAGCGATACGCCCCCCACAACGAACTCCCCCCAGTTTATACACTGCACATGACGTTCTGTGGTATGGAATATTCCTTTGGGTAGTTCGGGTCAGCTGTCCTGGCCATGATCCCTCCCAGCTTCCTGTGCCCCTCCTTGCTGGCAGAGCACGGGAAACTGAAAAACCCTGAACTTGGGATAAGCGCTACTTAGCAACAACTGAAACATCAGTGTGTTATCAACATTATTCTTACACTAAATCCAAACCACAGCTCTGTGGCAGCTGCTAGGGAGAAAATTAACCCTATCCCAGCTGAAACCAGGACACAGGGATACAGGTATGCTTAGCTGTCACAGAAATGGCTTACAAATTGCATTCAAGCATCTGTATCTCAGGGCAAATAGAAGTCGTGGGTTAGATGTTTACTGAGAAGGGTTACAGTACTCCATTATTTTTTTAAGCATTCCACCAGCTAAAACAAAAAGCAGACATGTAAATTAAATCTTAAAGCTCAATACTGAAGGTCCAAAACCCAGCACTTAACATCAGAAAATCTTTATCTTGAAAAATAAATATTTGTGCATGGTTTTTTGCTGCATGTGATTTACGAGCCATCTTAAAAGCCTATTTTGTGACAGAGCTCAGATTCTGGATAGTTCAGCTTGTTTAAATGGGAGGAGGATCGAGATTATAATGTTGCTGCAATTTCCAGCCCAGAGACAAAACAAACCTTGAGCAGAGTCAGCACCTCCTAAAAATCTAGTTGTCACGTACAAGAAAGTAACCTCACTGCTGGGGCTGCTCTGTGCTTTCCCAGGTATTTATACAGGGAAGGGTGGCATAAAGCAGTGCCGCAAACATGGCACTCGATCAGTGCTGCTGATTCTTAACTGGATTGCTCCCTCTTCTCGAAGGAGAATCATCCTACCTACTCCACACCAGGGAAAATAATCGAATAAGCCACAGATCATGCATTGCCACCATCACCCGAGAACTTCCCAGCTATCGTTTGCTCTGCACGCTGAGCAGAAACGTTACCGTGAGTGGGAACCAGCAAACGTAACCTCATGCCTTCCCTTCGCAGCAGTTCAATGACAAACTAACCAGCAGAAGAGACTCACTTGGCAAGTGACAGCACATTTCCAAGGTGATCCTCTTCTGCCACTCTAACTCCAGCGGCGCTGTGAAATTCAACAGTGAAGACATGTTCACTGGTGGAAAGGGAGCCAGATCCTGACACCAACAGCTTTCTTTAAGGCTTACTAAAGCTTGCAGTTTTTTTAAATGGATGTACCACAGGAAGCCCTAAAAAGAGCACAAGGCACTTTTTGGAGCTTTCTGGAGTTAGTCCCTCTCACAGTAACTTTCAGTTCATTTGCTGATGATCTTTCCCTTGGCCATGCAGCAGTGAAGGGACAGCCTTGTCTTTCTCGAGCAATTTCTACACAATACCCTCAGTGACCACAGAGACATAAAACAAGTCCTCAAAAACATGTTTTGCCTTTTAAAGGCCATGGGAGTTCTGCCAGATGGCTCCAGTTTAGCACAGGTCTCCAGAAACTACTGTCTGATGGCACCACCAAGTCTTTGAGAATGGACATGACAGGGAACTTGCCAGTATTTTCTTTTTTAACTGAGTTTTTTGGGGAGGTTGTTTACAATCTGTTTATTTAAAAAAAAAAATACACCCCTCCATCACAGCATCCTCTCTTGA
>NW_010420201.1:51990-59551 GCF_000710305.1 Buceros rhinoceros silvestris
CACAGCAGCCAAAAGCTTTTGAAAGATAAATTAACAAAGAAGAAAAACTAGATTCTGACCTGTCAGCTTGCAGCTCATTATTTCTTAAAAGAGTGCAATGTCTATATTAGTTATTATTATATTATTAGTTATTATTATATTAGTTAGAAACTGCTACACTAACAGAAACGCTGGGAGACTGGTGGTTGCCTCTGTAAGCAGTTTCAACATCCACAGTCAGTACTGCTTATAGGGTGAAATGAATGAAAGCAATGTGAGCATTTTGGGTGATTCACAAAAGCTCAGCGGTGTTATTTCCAGCTATAAGTGAAAACATGCATTTCTGCAACTCACGTATGGCCACGTGCTTGCCTGCCTGATGCAAAAAAGTCTGCAAGGTAAAACACAGACTGGGGCTTCGCCAGTAGATGGCCATCAAGTTCTGCTGAATGCGATGTGTGCTGCATATGATGGGGATTATAACAACCCTGGTAATGCAGGATTATTTTTCCTCGCTATGAATGCTGCATGACCTCCTAGGTGTTTCGCCTCCCTTCTACACACAGACTGTGAAAGGCTCTGGCTCTGGCTGTAAAAACACACGTAGCAAGTCTCTTCATACAAATCCTGTGTTTTCTGAGCAGAGTGTCCGGGGAGCATGGTATGTTTATTAAAGCCTTGAACTGTGTTCAGTGCTGCACACACCAACAACATGCTGTGTGGTGACAAGCTGCTGCACACTGCCTGCTCACCACAAATACTCTGCTCACACGCTCTCGTCCTGTGGCAAACATGCAGTGTTACCTTTGGCCACGAAAGTACGAGCTTCCTGGCACTGCTGGCCTTCCAGCAAGGCAGGTAAGAGCTGGCTGACATGGCCAGCATGGAGTCGGTGACATGCAGTGAGTTGCGCTTTCCTCTTCGCTGTACAAATCCAAACATGGCCCCAGCGTTGCTTCTTTGTTCTTGTGATTCCCACCCTTATTCTTCCTTGGCCCATCTGCTATGAGCTCAGGCATTTTGGCTATGTCTCCTGCCCGCCTCAAAATAGACCTCAAGGAAAACACACTGATCCAGGGCCAACAGGTATAGACCAGCTTGTGTCCAAAGTCTCAACAGTCTTACCATATGTCTCTTCTTTACAGCATTCAGACTGTATTACCTTCCTCCCTAGCTGGTGCTGTAGTTAAACGAGAGAGTTATGGGTGCACCTTAACAATAGTCCATGGCTGCTAAAACCAGATGCTAACTCCACTCTGGGGTGAGACTCAGGTACCTATGAACTCCGTTCCCTCCACTCTGGCTACCATGAGAAGGAGAACCAGACTGAGCTTAGCCATGCATGACATCTGGTCAGCCTAGATAAGGAGCCTGGCAGGCCAGAGAGCACCCCACAAGGTGAGCGCAGTGTGAGCTGTGGTCCTCTTGGGCTTCTCTGGCTCTGGGCTGTTGGACAATGTGATTTGTTTAAGATGGCACACCAAGAAAGTCCTGCTCCAGTTGCTCTCCCTTGTGTTGGCACTGGCACTTGTCTGATCCTGCAGCCAGCCAGTTCAGGGACCCGCAATGACGAAAAGCCAATTCCAAAAACAAAAAAAACAACCCCCCCATAAACCCCCTAAACAGCTTGTTTGCTTGCTTTTGCTGGTTTAAATCCCCAAATAGTAGAGTCTGCCAAGTACTTGCACTGACACATGGGAGAGGATGGGAATCTAGGGCTAAGGGTTAGGGGAGTGTCATAATCCCTTTCAGTGGCATCTACCTGTTATTAATGCCAATGCCACAACTTCCATGGCAATTTAGAATTTGTATGAAGAAAACAAGAACACAGACATAAGCAATCAACACAAGGAACAAGTGGAAAATCCACCTTTTGTTCCACAATGAAGTTTCTTCTCATGATACTTGTGTACGTAACACACACAAAAATAAACACATACACAGTGTTATGGGCTGAAAACAAATATTGGGAGATATTACCATTGTAAATACTTAGGATGTCAATCTGCCTTGGCAATACAGGATAGAACCAATAGGCAAACATTCATATCTCGCCCTTAGGCAGATTTTGGACATCCAGATACTTATGGTTTTTGTGTGTTTTTAAAGGGAAAAAAGATATAAATCTACAACATTCAAATAGACAAATAGCGTATAAATTTAGCAATGGGAATCCTTACTTTATGGGACATGCAAAGCTTCTAGGCCAACCTGTGTGTCGTAGTAATTAAAAGTGCAGGCAAATGAAATAAAAGCAGAAAACAGGAATATAACATTTCTGCATTCAGAGGGTAACGAGCAGTTGAAGAAAATTCTTGGATCTCTAGCATTTGCTCAGCATTCAAAGAGAACCTGGGCTGCAGAAATAAATATCACGGGTGTTGGCCACTTAGCATTTACAGAAACTAGAGCACTTAATTGAATAACTATGGGCGTAAGTAGAGCTTTCTGCATTATTTTTTTAAATCTTGGCCTTTGGATCCAGTGGCGGGACAGCACCCCTGAGCACATCAAGTAGCGCACTCATGCAAATGCAAGTGTTGGTTGTCCTTCAGGTGAAGCTGGGCAATAGTGACCAGAGTGGCTCTCTGCCAAGGCCAGTTGAGGCAGAGACAACTGAGGTCCCTAACACTTTTGCTTGGCTCCTCTGGCACATTTCAGAATGGAGTGAACGCATGCACAGCAGCACACCACTCATTCAAGAAGCTAATCTCGCTTAAGATAAAATGTCCTCTTTCTGTCAAGACCTTCAAGTTTCAGGGACTAACAGGCATGATGTGGGTACTCCCCGTGTTTTTGAAAAGGGGAATTGAACCACATTTCCACATTTCCAGCTCTCAGTTGCTTTTTTTTGTACCAGCTTTTCACACAACATTTCTGATTTTCTGATAGGTCGTATCATGTTTCCTTCCCATTCAGGATATTGGTGAAAGTATCCCTCTAAGCACTGCATAACAGTGAAGAAATACGACACAGATTATTCTTCATTACAATTTATAAAACTTTACCTAGTAGTGAGATGCCAAAATCGCCCTATATAAAACTATAGTAGGTTTTTTCACTAATCTGCTTAAATACCAGTGTAATCCCTGACAAGAGCCTTCCCCTCAAATATTTACTTACTGCCTTTTTTTAATACAAAGATTCTACCGTCTCCTGTTCACAGACAAACAGATGCACATGCATATATACATATGTATTTTCTCTCCTCTTTGATTCTTAGAAACTAATTAATGTTTCATGAATGGCAAACATCTGCCTTAGGAATGCTAGACATTAAAACGTATCGAGAAGTACTTAAGGCAATCATAAAAGGAAAATATGTACTTCTCTTTTATTAGCGGTAGTTACTTCAATCAGTGTACTTTAAGGTGATGTTACACTGGAAATTATACTCTTTGTCAAGAAAGAAAGGCGGAATTTGGCAGAATACGCAAACAATACACATATTAAATGGGAAAAATCACATGGGTAAACTAGACACAGATAAGAGATGACTTGAATACATTTGGTTCATAAACTGCCTGGAGGTGGTGGAAAATCACACTGGGAGCAGGCTGGAGTAGGAGCACAGTTCAGTCTGCCCTTTTACACTCTGTCCTAGGTGTCTGCTGGTGGCTGCTGCTGGAGGCAGAGCCCCGGGCAAGAGGATCCTCTGCTCCAGCTCCATACAGCCATTGCCATGTTCTTACATGCCTGGTCTGGGCAGCCAAGAAACAAAACATCCTGCACATCTCTGTCCATGACTCTGTGTGTAGCATTTATTTCCACTGAGACTAGCTAAAGTTACTTGAACTGTCGAGCTGCCTTGCAATACACAAGTGTCTTACAACATCTATCCAGTTAGGGTGGAACCAAAAGCATGACTATACATGAAATAAACTTCCGGCAGAGGCAAAGAGCCAGGGGTCTACTAGGAAATGTACTAATGTCAGCCACAGCACGCCCTACCAAAACTACTCATCACCTCTGTTATCAGCTGTGTTAAGCTCATGAGAATGAAACATTGTCTGATCCTACTATCTGTGCTTGACCTGTGGGATCCAAGAGCACTCTCCAGCTCCTAGGCAGTGCTGTCCTGGGGCGCATCCCAGCTCCTCACTGGGCTGAAACCCAAGGACACACCACATTCTCCTGTTTCACACTGTTCCTCTGTGCTGGGTTTCTAAGGAAAGGAAGCTGGGCCAGAAAGTATCTACGACATGCTCCAGCACGTACCCCAGATCTGATGACTGGAGGACTGGGACTGCAAATCACACTTTCAATAGAGAAAACCTGTAAATCAAGCCTATGACAAACTCTGAAATGCCACTAAAAAACCACCACACCAAAATTTTCCATCTATTTTACCCTTATCATTAATCAAGAAAATTTTAGCCTAAAGAATTACTGTGTAAAAAAGCAAAGGAATTACATGTTAACTATGTTGCACATAAGCATTGCCTACATAATTAAAATGTTTAATTCCTGGTTGTAGGAAAGTTTATGGCCATATGACAACTTGTACCACTTGCAGATCCTGCTGTAAGAACCAGAATCTGGTCCACCCTCTAAGCAGAGACAAACTTATTCCTGCACAACAACCTCCAGCCGTAGCCAGGCATAGACAACAGCAGCTCCTGGACCAGTTACACTCCTACCGAATTATTGGGCTGCTGCTTAACAAAGATGAATTTCACATTTCTCCTAAGATGGCAGGACATACCAAGCTTGTTTCTATCTACAAAAGTTTGAGAAACATTTGACACCAAGGCCATGATGTTTTAGCACAGGCAAAATACTTTCAGTAACTTTGAACACAATTCCACTTCACAGCTCTCTGTCTTTCCCTTGGTTTGGATAGACGGACTCACACTAGGTGAGACACTTTCCTTAGATTTTGCCATAGGTTTTGGTGTGACAAATGACAGCAGGTGTTTAAACCTCTTCAGGAGTTATTTTTCTAACAACTGCAACATACAGGAGATGCACGGCTGCATCATTGACAATACCAACCCGTCAGAACGGTTGAACACAGTGCGAAGACTGCTCTGGATGCTGAACGTTAACACCTCTTTTTGTAACACGCAACATTACCATTGAATAAAGAGTAATAGAAAAACTCAGCTGGGGAGGCACTTATCAACTTTCTGCTCAGCAGGGCTAACTTCACAGCTAGATCAGACTGCTCATGGCCTTTGTCCTGTTAAATCTGAAAATGCTCAAGACAGAAAAAGGTGCATCTCTCTGGGCAACACATTCCAATGTTCAGCCACACTCACGTTCTAAAGGGAGCTTCTAATGGATGCTTGCTTTTTATAAATAGTTCCTCCCTAAATGTTTATATTTATAAACATTTCTACACATTATAATGAATGATAACTGAGTGACCATGAGCTAGACTTTTTTTAAAAATTAGCTCACTTTGCTTTAGGGCAATATTCTTCCAAGCTGAAATGGAAATTCATGAAAATAAGGAAACCTCAGAGGTGGGGAAAACATATCTTCACAATGAACTTGCAAGAGGAATAAAATGCATGCAGGTCTGTTCTTTGGGTCTGAAGACAATGCATTGTATGTCTTCCTGAAAGCAGGAATAGTGCCTGAAATCCTTTAGGCCAAACATGTCTGATGCACGCTAGTTCAGGCCTGGGAGCTGGACCTAGTCTAGCAGAGAAAGAACATCTTATTTCGTCCCCTCCTTTCAGAGCTGGGAGAACAGCAGTGATCATTCACAGGATCTCTAACACACCAGCCATCCTAACACTCCTTCCAGACGGAGCCTGCATCAATGCCTAGTCTGTTCTTTCCTTTTTTGTCCCCTTCTAAACAGAGCAGAAAATTGGGTAACTGAGTACCTCCAGCTCACTTTCGAGAGCACAGGGCCCTGCTTTTTACCTTTCCTGTTCCTTTCTGATTCATACTTTTCCTTCATGTTTTTCTGGCAATACATACACAAACAAGCTACAGCAATACTGGTATTCTTGGCAGAGGAAATTAAAAAAGGGAAATAAAGACTACTCTGTTGGAGTCATGGGCTGAGCTGAAATTTCCAGCATGGACATTAGATGAGTTTTTATATATTCATGTCTTTCACCTTTGTTCTGGTTACTTGCAGAAAGAGCACAGGTTCTCCACTTTCTAATGAAGGAGACTCCCTGCACGTTGTACCTTGCTCTCCAGATTTTCACTTTCTTCTCATTTCTCTCATTCTGTTTTCCATACTTGTGCAGCATAGTAGTCAGTCCCAACGCCTGTGCAATGACGACTCTTGCCAGGGCATTCACCTCCTCATGCTGGTCAGGCTAACCAAGTCATGATTAAAAATTCTGTCTTCTGTATCCTTAGCTGACAAAACTGCCGTGTAAAATCTTGCCAGGTCAGTGACATTTAATGAAGGCATTGCATTCAGTGGGCCTGAGGCTCACGTGGATGACCTTTTCTTCCTTCCTGTTCAAAAGGCTTATTATTGATAAGTTAAATATTTGATTACCCTGGATAGCTATCTATAATGCAATTACGAGTGGTCATCTGTCATACTCTGTGTCATCAGGCAGATTTTGGTAACTGCTACATAGTTGACTACATTGAAGTGTACACTTGAGTGCTTATATATATGTAAAGATAACCTGCCACCCTCCACAGAATATAATCTCAAAAAACCAATTTTGTACAACCCACAGCTCTCTACAAGCTCCTGTCTGAGAATATATATTGCAAAGAATTCATCTATTGCAGAGATAAAATAAGTATCATACCTATTTGATCTAAGGGACTAAATAATTCACTTCATTTGACGACAAAAAAGTTACTGAGCACAAAATCATACTCCAGGGATCTGGGTTTCTTTTCCTAAAATTACTTTCTGAATGACAAAGTTTAAGATATTTTTTTTTTTCCTTCCAGAGTACCCTCTCTTGTTGAAAGTCATTTTTTATAAAAGAACATGAGAAAATATTCTATAAATCAAAATTGTTACTACACCCTGGATGCCATACAGATTTTGTTACCAAGCGTTTTTGTTAACAACAAGGAGGAATCCTCATGTATTTATGTTATACAAGAAGCCAGATTTTCTATTCAATATGCTAAATTGTACCTGGCTTTACAGTCATGTATGTTACTGAAGTATCTTTTCATTTAGGTTACAAGATTCTTACTACACTTTGTTTGTTGTTTCGTGTTTGCAAACCAAAATAAGGATACTGAGGTTCAAAACAGAATCACAGAATCATTTGGTTGGAAGAGATCTTTAAGATTATCAAGTTCAACTGGTCACCCTGCACTGCCAGGGTCCCTAAACCATGTTGCTCAGCGGCACATCCACACGTCTTTTAAACACTTCCAGGGATGAGGACTCCACTACCTACCTGGGCAGACTGTTCCAAAGCTTCACAACCCCCTCCGTAAAGAAGTTTTTCTTAATATCCAACCTAAATCTCCCCTGGCACAACTTGAGGCTGCTTCCTCTCCTCCCGTCACTTGCTATATGGGAGAAGAGACTGACCCCAGCCTCAGTACAACCTCCTTTCAGGTAGTTGTAGAGAGTGATAATGTCCCTCCCTCAGTCTCCCTGTCCCGGGTTCAACATGGTGGAACCGGA
>NW_010420202.1:0-1708 GCF_000710305.1 Buceros rhinoceros silvestris
TTTTTTTTTTTTTTTTTACTTCTTGTTACTAAGTTGACTGGCTTAATGAAATGTCATTCACATTTTTGAGTCGTCTTTCATTCATCAAACCCATCCAACAGAAAAAGCATGGTTTTCCATAGACTCCCTTGATTTTGATAATTTTCAGCCTTCTTCTAGAGTATAATACCTCTTTTTAATTGGGAGGGAGAAAATAATTAACATTATGTCTAGTCCTTAGGATCATGTAATGAAAAGCCTTTAGAGCCCTGGAAGGAATGCATATCCAGCTGAGAACAGACCGAAACCAAGATGCCAACTTTCCCTGTCAGTTTGAAATAATCTGGATACTCCTGATTCTTATTTACAGCTGAGGTGATACTGAGTGCCTGGTCTGTAGGGGAGCTTCATCATACCATGTTTCGTACAGGACGGCTTGCTCTCCAAGCCACATATCTTTTTCATCACTGCTAGACAGCAGATGAGAATTGCTCTCTACTGCACTTCAGATTTAAAAATAACTTCTGATTTTTACCCTCCAAGGCAGCAGCTTCCCTATCATTGAGCAGTCTTCGGGTTATTGTGATTTTTAACTGCCTACAAGCAATAGAAGTTTTAATTGTTGTACAGCCTTAATGAATAATGCTGATGGTATGACAGAGCTCCTTGATCAGTGACTATCTCCTGCCTACCATGGTTTGCGGACGGAATTATACATCTCGCTTTTTTGTGTTTGCAGCTTTAGATGCTATCGTTCACTGAGGTGATTCAACAATTACAGTAGTGTTAGTATGGTGCAACATGCCTGTGAACTGACGTGTTATATCTTAGCTCTAACAGAGTGTTGTGAGCAGCTGATAATGATAGTTCAGTGTGTTTGAAAACATCCGCTTCTTATTCCTAACTCCAAAGAAGCTGGAACACAAATACATTACAAAAGGAGCCAAACACTTAAAAAACCAATGTTAAAAATGAATAGGCCTCTTCTAGATGCCAGTGAGAAAAATAATCACAGAGTCACAGGATCACAGGATCATCTGGTTGGAAAAGACCTTTAAGATCATCGAGTCCAACCATTCACCCTGCACTGCCAGGGTCCCTAAACCATGTCCCTCAGCACCGTCACAGAGTCACAGGATCACAGGATCATCTGGTTGGAAAAGATCTTTAAGATCATCGAGTCCAACCGTTCACCCTGCACTGCCAGGGTCCCTAAAACATGTCCCTCAGCACCGCACCCACACGGCTGTTAAACCTTCCAGGGATGGGGACTCTACCACCTCCCTGGGCAGCCTGTGCCAATGTTTCTTTTCTCTGTAAAGAAATTTTTCCTAATATCCAGCCTAAATCTCCCCTGGTGCAACTTCAGGCTGTTTCCTCTCATCCTGTCACTTGTTAACCAGGGAAAAGACACAAACCCCCACCAGTCTACAACCTCCTTTCACGTAGCTGTAAAGAGTAATGAGGTCTCCTCCGAGCCTTCTTTTCTCCAGACTAAATAATCCCAGTTCTCTCTGTGGCTCCTCGCTGGAATTGTTCTCCAGACCCTGCACCAGTTTTGTTGCCCTTCTCTGGACATGCTCCAGCCCCTCAAAATCCTTCTTGCAGTGAGGGGACCAACACTGGACTCATCACTCAAGGTGTGGCCTCACCAGCGCCCCCAGTACAGGGGACAATCCCTGGCCTGCTCCTGCTGGCCACATCAGTGCTGGTACAAGCCAGGATGCCA
>NW_010420202.1:2177-2569 GCF_000710305.1 Buceros rhinoceros silvestris
GTCACACTGCTGGCTCATGTCCAATCGGCTGTTGACCAGCACCCCTAGGTCCTTCTCTGCTGGGCAGGACTTTATACAATGGGCTTCAGCCAACCAATCCCTCCTGTTCAGATCCCTCTGCAGAGCCTCCCAACCTTCAAGCAGATTGACACGTAATCCTAACTTGGTGTCATTTGCAAATTTCCCGAGGGTGCACTTGATTCCTCATCCAGATTATTGACAAAGATGTTACAGAGGACAGGCCCCAACTCTGAGCTCTGAGGAACACCACTGGTGACCAGCCACCAACTGGATTTAACTCCATTGACCACCACTCTTCGGGCCTGACCATCCAGCCAGTCTTTTATCCAGTGAAGCATACACTCATCCCCGCCATAAGCATTGCTTCTCCG
>NW_010420202.1:2592-5346 GCF_000710305.1 Buceros rhinoceros silvestris
CTGAGGAACACCACTGGTGACCAGCCACCAACTGGATTTGACTCCATTCCCCACCACTCTCTGGGCTCAGCCATCCAGCCAGGTTTTGATCCAGTGAATTGTATGTCCATCCAATCTCTGAGCAGCCAGTTTATCAGGAGAATGCTGTGGGAAACGGTGTGAAAGCTTTTACTGAATTCCAGGTAGACAACATCCACAGCTCTTCCTTAGTCGACTAAGCAGTTCATCTAGTCACAGAAAGAGATGAAGTTGGTCAAGCAGGACCTGCTTCTCTTAAATTCATGCTCATCGGGTTGTGTCACCTGGTTGTCCTGTACGTGCCACATGACATCACTCAGGCTGTTCTGCTCCTTAACCTTTCCTGGCACCAAGGTCAAACTAACAGGTCTGTAGTTCCCTGAGTCCTCCTTCCAGCCATTCTTTTATATAAGCGTCACATTTGCTACCCTCCACTTGTGGACCCGTAGACTTGTGCACATCTAAGTGGTGCAATAGCTCACTGACCGTTTTTGGGGCCTTCCACTCCCCATCTCTGTCTTCTTGTTCAAGGAGCTGGGCGCTCAGAGGACAACTGATCTTACCATTAAGGGCTGAGGTAAAGAAGGCTTTCAGCACCTCAGTCTTCTCCTGACTCTTGATCACGTTGTTTCCCCCCGTGTCTAGCAAAGGAGGGAGATTCTCCTTCGCCCCCCTTTTGTTGTACTGTATTCATAGAAGCATTTTTTATTGTTTTTTATGGCAGTGGCCAGACTAAGTTCTAGTTGGGCTTTGGCCCTTCTAATTTTCTCCCTGTACAGCCTTATATCCTTATAGTCTTCCTGAGTGGCCTGCCCCTTCTTCCAAAAGTTGTTAACTCTCCTTTTCTTCCTGAGATCCAGCCAAAGATCTCTGTTTAGCCAGGCTGGTTGACCCCTTGCAGGCTCACTTTACAGCACACCAGGACAGCCTGCTCCTGAGCCTTAAAGATTTCCCTCTTAAGGAATGTCCAGCCCTCCTGGGCTCTTTTGCCCTTCAGTTGTTAACTCTCCTTTTCTTACTGAGATCCAGCCAAAGATCTCTGTTTAGCCAGGCTGGTTGACCCCTTGCAGGCTCACTTTACAGCACACCAGGACAGCCTGCTCCTGAGCCTTAAAGATTTCCCTCTTAAGGAATGTCCAGCCCTCCTGGGCTCTTTTGCCCTTCAGGGCTGCCTCCCAAGGGACTTTGTTAACCAGTCTCCCAAACAGGTCAAAGTCTGCCCTCCAGAAGTCCAAAGCGGCAAATCTACTGACACCCCTCCTTACTTCCTCAAGAATTGAAAACTCTGCCGTCTCATAATCACTATGTCCAAGATGGCCTTTAACTTGGTGCCAGGATCGGAGCCAGCTATAGATCTGGTGGGTCTTCCTGTTTCTTCCCACATCCATCCCTGCAGCTGGGGGATAGACGAGAACACCGCTTGTGCTCCTGATCCCTTGACCAGTTGTTCCTGAAGTCTCTCTTGATTGCCTCAGGCTTCTTGTTGCGAGTTCATCACTACCTCCCTGAAAAGTCAATAACAGATAATAAACTGTGGGCCACCCCAGGGTAGGAATCTTTCTCACCACATCCCTCATCCAGGCCCCAGGGAGGCAGCAAACTTCCCTAAGGAGTGAGTCAGGTCTGCACATGGGGTCTTCTGGTCCCTTCAGAAGGGAATCACCTATGACAATGGCCTGTCGTATGTGCCAGTATTGTCTTCATATCTGCTCAGGGTATTCAATTTTCCACCAATTTTGAGATACAAGATAGGAAAAAACTTCATAACAAATACCAGTACATTTTGTACTAAAAAGAAGATAGCAAAGATCTGCTCTTTTTTGATAGTAATAGATTACGTATTTCCAGAACCTTTCACTGCTTTGATGTGTTCACCGTTGTTTTGAAGCTGTGTGTCACAGATGGTGACAAAGTCCAAATTGTTGCTTCCATCACCTTCCCACAGCTTCTCTCCTCTTCTTCTCTTTCTGCCTCTCTCTCTCTTTTGCTTTTTAACAGCTTATAACAATTTCCTGTTGCGTAGTGACTGAGAAAGCTCTCTCAAGTCCCAAGTGCAAATCAATAAGTTTTAGTGATTCATAAAAATGAGACTGTCATCATTATTGTTCAATTACTGCTGGGTCTGTGGAAAGATTCTTCAAGAGCTGGAGGTTTCTTCGCTAATATTTATAATCTGCACAGAACAGTGCTAATGAATGAGTGGGTGTACATCAGGCTGAAATACAGTGGTATTTGGTTTATACTAAGTCCAGATCTGATTGTTAATGCTAAATCCATTAAAGTGTCTCTTAGATCTGCCTTAATGTACTTCCCTACATACAATAGAGCTTAAACATTCCCATTTACTTAGATTTTCATTACTGATTGATTGAATATTTTTCTTTATTACATCATCCTATGATAAATTGGACTTGGGGTATTTTGTAAAAATAACACTTTATTACAGGTTCCCTTGCCACAAGCCAATATCTTAAAAATTATCAGAATGTTTGGTAAAAAATAACCAGCTGATGCTAAAAATGAAAAAAGAAATTCAAAATATTCAACCTAGTTCCTAAAACTAAGATGCTCAAGGAAGAAACCCAAATTTCATCTTGGGGAAAAGAAATTCAGAAACAGTTTTTTCATTTGGAAGAATAAAAGATACTATGTTTACTTAAGCTGACACCTTCTGAGTGTCTCCAAGGGCAGAATTCTTTTCTCTAGCTCAAAATTGCTTTCTCCTGAAAAAAAAAA
>NW_010420203.1:0-10560 GCF_000710305.1 Buceros rhinoceros silvestris
CGACCCAGCCTGAGGCGGTGTCCCGGGCTCGTACCGTGCGAGGGGCGGGGGCAGGCAGCTCTCCTGCTCGGCCTCGCGGTGTTACCGGCACGGCGCTTGTAGCGACAGTCACCAGCGGGTGTGTTTGTAGGGGCAGCGCGGTGCCTGCCTCCGGAAACCTGCTGTACTTCATCCGTAAGATTTTAAAGCGCAGGTTAGGGTTTTTAACTCAAAACCTGTGGTGGCATTTGATATGCTCTGAACTTTGTTATGATTCACTCACAGTTACCAGGTGAAGAAGATAGGTTAGGTCTGTAGTAGTTTCCAGGTTGCATGTATCCGCTATTAATGCGTTTGATCGATAAGTAAAGGAAGGGACTTTGATAAAAATACTTCTCCAAGTCAGATGTGCTAACTTGTAGAGAAGACTTCCACCCAGTTAAGAATACTCAGATCTTTGTCGATCCAGAATGTAGATGTATTTTCTTATGCTAAAGGTATGTCTGTGTAATGGTGCAGTTGGTAGTTTTCATGTTTGATGCTGAGTTACAGGTGTAGGAGCAGCCGTCTAAACAATTTTCAAGAAGCTAGGTGTGTCTGGATGAATTTCCTTATAATCAAATATTTATTGTACTGAAGTGTTGCCATTTTGCAGCTGAGTTCAGCTGCATGTGCTGTTAGAAGATAAGAAGCGGCTGTTGTGTTGTGGTGAGAAGTTAAGCTACCACTAGTCTCTTTGTCTCTTTAAAGACATTACCTTAAAAGGAATACAGTAGCATGCTCCAGGCAAAAGGTTCTTTTTAGGTGCATTTAATATGTCATTTTTTATTAACAGTTAACCAAATGTCCTTTTGCAGCCTCACAAGAAAAAGAAACCCTTCATAGAGAAGAAGAAAGCAGTGACATTTCACTTAGTGCACAGAAGTCAGAGGGATCCACTTGCTGCTGATGATACTGCACCCCAGCGAGTTCTGCTGCCTACACAGAAAGTAAATATTCACTTTTACTGTTGAGGTTCATTCCCATACGGAGTGCTGCAGGAGGGAAAAGTGGGTGTGCAGTGGTACAGTTTGAAAAAGATAGCCTGAGAGATGGTGGTCCAGCTTGTTAAAAAGAAGGGGATGTCTTAGGAAGTTTGAGTTACAAGTTTCTACCTGATGGGTTGAAGGATGACTAAAACTGGCACTGGGGATACAAATGTATTTAAAAAACCTGACAACAAAAGTTGCCTGGCTCACCCTGAAAAAACAGGCTTTGTTAGTTTTGCTAAGATCCTGCTCAGACAGCACTGGAACACCGAACCGGATGGCTACAGCGTTCTGACTGGCTGCGCGTTAGCACACTGGGTGGAGAGGGGATTGCAAGGACTTCAGAGTTCAGGCATTCTCAACAGATATGTTACTTTTCAATAATATGTCTTAAATGGACTAAAGTAACTAAACGTATTTCTTTGACAATTCCAAGGGGCATGAGGAGCAAAGGAGGGAAGAGCAGCGGAAGTATGGAGTCTTCTTTGATGATGACTACGACTATTTGCAGCATCTAAAAGAAGCCTCAGGACCCTCTGAGCTTGTCCCTTCTGTGCGTGGACAGCAAAGCAGAATTGTTGTCACAAGTGAGGGGCACGTAGAAGATGAAATTCAGCGAGTTCCAGTAAGTAGTAGTTTTGCTAATAATAATCTTATGCTGTTCTTCAGAATTAAGGATCCTGTAGACACATTAACTGTATTCAACAAGTGCTACTGTGACTATGATCTACATATATATTTTCATATATAGGATCCTTCTGACCCCCAGTCAGATTTTCCCACAAGTAAAACCAAGAGTTGACAAGCCAAAGTTTATCGGTGAACAGTATTTTTCTAGCACAGTTTTAAAAGGCTTTCTGTACCCATGACAAGCTTTTCTCGACAGATGTGGATTACAGTGGCATTTGTTTGAACAAGTCATGGTTTTCTGGGGTTGGCATTTGGTTTCAAGATTTTTAGAACTTCTGGATGCTCTGGAAGTTATGAATATACTGGGTTGTGTTACCAATACACCACATTTTTAAAGTGGAATGTAACAGAACCCAGAGGGAATAAAACCAAGCTTTTCCATTTGCTCACTTTTAATTGAGGGAGTTGAACCAAATACCGTAATTTTAGTCAAAACTGATGTTCTTAGTCAGAAGTACCTCTTGGGGACAGTTTGGTGGTACACTAGATTTGAAGTTATTTTAGTTGTGCATTTTAATAAGCCTTTCAACAAAGGGGTGATTTCAAGTGTATGCTCGTGTTCTCCAGAACAAAATAACAGATTTCACTGTGGCTGTTGTTCAGCCCTTCTCTGAAAGGCTGCAGAGATGGAGAAATACTGTCTCTATACCTGGAGAGTATTGACGTGAGAATTAATGCTGCCAACACTTTACCTAACTTTAATTGCGTAACTTTGAAAATTTGCAGCGATAAAGTAGTGCTTGTCTTAATATTTAAGTGGCACTCACAGAGTTTCCTTTGGTCATGTGGTAATCTGCACATTTTTGTTAATATATACTCAAATGAGAAACTGAGAACAAGTATATTGAGATGTTGGGTTTTGTTTCTTTCTCTAAGGCTCCGTCTATTAAGTTGCCTTCCTCCGTATTTGCTACAGAGTTTGAAGAAGACGTGGGCTTGTTAAATAAAGCTGCGCCTGTTTCAGGTATCATTAAGTCTTCCACCTTTCTGTAACGTAAGTTGCCATCTAAGTACTAGATGGTCATTTTGGCTTTGATTACAGTGTCCTATTAGTTTCGGTTTAGAACAGGCTTAACAGCAGATACAGAGGGTGATCTGTAAGAGACCTGTGTTTCATTTTGAGACCTGTTTCTGTGACTCACTAGTAGATTTTTAGCTTTGCTTGTTGGGAGTGGAATCCATGAGCTCCTACTATTGTGTAGCAAACATAAACTAGTAATAGGGAAAAACTGTAGATACTACTGTTGATTTATTACTCCATCTGTTTGAATTCAAGTCCATAACTGGATTTTCACTCTCAGAAGTTCTTTTCCAATGCCAAGTGGCATTTACTTTCCTTCATTAGTATTATTTCAGTGTTGCAGGCTATAAGTATTTTGTTTGCACTCAATATTCACCTGACAGCTCTATTAATGTTTTATAACAGGAAGTGACTGTGGTAGTTCTCTGTCCTCTGTCCTGACTGAAGGATGCAATTAACACTTCTGTTAATTGCAGCGGAGAAACACTTCCTGACCTTCTGTAATATAGGGAATGTTAGGTGGTGATGCTAGGGCTGGCAGTTGGCCGTACTGTACTTTAACTTGGGTATTTTTTCTTCTACAATATTCTAAGTAAAATATATTAAAATAACATTTATGGAAGCTTAAGACCTCTGCGGAACGTTCTTTTCTGGATGACGAAAATTGACGTGAGGCTGATGACTTGCCCTGGCTTGAATCAAATCTACAACTATTGTTGAGGAATTCTATGATTCTTAGGTTTAACCTTAGTGCAAATTAACAGTCCATTTGGATTGTTTTTTATCTAGGAAAGTATCTTCGTAACATCAGACAAACTTACATGTTTGCAATTTGGGTTTGTTTGGTTTTTTTTTCCTAACTTCCTAGGACCACGGCTAGATTTCGACCCTGATATTGTTGCAGCTCTTGATGATGATTTTGACTTCGACAATCCAGAAAATATCCTGGAAGATGATTTTGTTCTACAAGCAAATGAACTACAGAAAGGGTAGATAGAGCTTTTTAGAACTGTTTGTGGTATGTAAATAGGAGTGACACTTTGTTATTTCACGTGGTGTAGTTGGAAGCAAGAATGGTTTCAGATTTCCTATTAAATACTTTAGCATGTTAAAGGAGAAAAGTATTACCTTGTGCTCTTGTTATCCAGGAGATGGGTTTCATTTGTGACTTTGAGCTCATGGATGTATATATATTTGTTTACGGATGCAATGTATGGAATAATAGGATTCTTGAACTATTTAAAACATGACCGTCCAGCACATTCAAAATACATCAGTAATAATATTGACGAAGGCTAGTGGGTTTTTCCAGAACCTTTACAAATGCTTCATGTGATACCCCACTGCATGTTATTTGTTAAGGTTTTGGTATCATTCCCATCGTTTTATGAACAGTGAGAAATTTTGCTAGTTTTAATACTCAAGAATACAGCTAGTGTTTTCCTACTTCGACATGCACAGCTGAACGTAAACGTAATCTCACTCTCAGTGCACAGATGTGTGACCCAACAGTTACCAGAAATGTTTTCAGCTTTCAGACAAAAGTATTATGCTGACTTTGGCAACAACATTACTGCTAAACTTGTTTTTCTTTTTACTAGCTGAAAATAATAACTTTTAATGTTTGGCTTCCAAGGTACAAGTCTATTATTGCTGGATTGTTTCAGGTAGCCCGGCCAGAGGTGTGAAAGAGTCCATGTATTATTCTAAAACTGTTTTATACTTCTGTTCAGGGGATCAGATACTGAGGGTGAAGATGAATGGGAAGACGTGGAGGATGATAGTGATGGAAAGGATAGTTGCAGTAATGAAGACTATGATTCAGAAGGTCCTTTATCAGATGATGGGGTTAATGGACGGACAAAAGAATTTCTTTTTATGCAAGAAGAAACTAGGAGTCGTTTCACAGAGTATTCTATGACATCTTCAGTAATGAGAAGGAATGAGCAGTTAACCCTGTTGGATGACAGGTTTGAGAAGGTGAGGCAGCTCAAGAATGTAACTGGTAAACATGAAGGTGATTGATAAATACTTCTTTGTCTTTTGATTCTTCTCACAAGGTGGTGTCCTGTGTGCCTATGGAAATTCTTACTGCACTCCATAGTCAGGGCATCAGACAGCTGTTCTTTGCACATGTTCCACATTTAATTTTGTGAGCGTGTGTGTGTGTGCATTAAGAGGCTTGTTAAATAGGTTATAGTGTTAATTGCTGTTAAAAAGCCTAACACCGAGATAGTTAAATTACTCCAATCGCCGTAATGACTGTTCATAGTTGGTGTTGGAGAGGCTCAGTTCAGCACAGCAAATCATGTACAAGCGCCTGGTAAAGACTCACTTCTTTCACCCTTTCTCTCCTCTGTGCCCTGTATACATTTATAAAATTACATCAGAGCAGTGGAAAATAGGCTGCAACTTTTTTTTTGTCCTGAGCAGTGACAGGCTTTTTAATGGACAGATTGAAATAATGCGTCAGAATAAGAAACATTTTCCAGAAGCTGATGATATATTATTAAGAGAAAGAGTACTGGCAGTAAGGAGGAAATCCTGCTGCAGATGTGTTTGGCAGTTGTTCAGCAAGTGAGAGGGGAGAGGGAAAAGGGGCGAACAGAAGAATGTGTAGATCTTTATCCGAAAGTCGCACGACAAATGTGATCTAACTACAGGTACATACTTCCTTATTTTAGTTTTTTGAACAATTTGATGAAGATGAAATTGGAGCCTTGGACAATGTAGAGTTAGAAGGCTATATTAACACAGACAATGCTCGGCTGCAGGAAGTTCTGAACGATTACTACAAAGAGAAGGCGAAGAAGTATGTATTCCCCCAGTGCTGTGTCACATAAGTAGTTATGCAATCCTGTGTTTATACTGAAAGTTTGGGGGTATGGTTTCCAGTTCGTGTACTCAGAGACTGCATCCCACAATACAAGCAGCTGTGTATGAGTATTACCCTTTTTCATGTCACTGAATGTCCATCTTGACTTAGGAGATGATAAGATTAAGTGGAGGCATGTTCTGGTTTATGTGAGTTTATGCTCCTTTTGAATAATTGTACTGAATTTAGTGTAAGTAGTTTCTAGAGGCATTCTTCCTTTCCCTTTTTAGTGTAACTTACCTTTCTTCTTATACCTTTACTTTTGTTTTTAACAGACCATGTAAACAAGTATATTCTCTCCTGCTGGTACGCAGCTGATTCCACTGTAGACCTAGTTACATGATAATGAACTCATAGGTGACTGTTGCATGGATCCCGCTGTTCGGAGCACTGCCAAAATCAGTGCTCGTAAAGCAGCCCTGTGCCAGTGTAAGACTGCATTTCCACAGTGTATTCACTTTGTCCTGAAGAGGGGACGTTATCCCAAAGTTAAAGGGCTACGTGTTCTCACATTACCCTTGTATTTCCTGATTGGAAGATACGGTAGCGTGTCCCTTGTCGTGAAAGGTCGGTGGCTGAGTACATAATCCCCTCTAGAGCTGCCTTGCTTACAGACTGAAAAGTAAATCCTCTTCTCTTCCTGCCCTCGAGTCACAAGTTTGTTTGCCACTTACTTTTGAAATGCAGAAATACTTACTTTTTCAACTCTATATCTCGTCCTGATGTTTCAGTTCATTTTGGGGATGCTTACTTCAGCAAACTTCTTTTTGCTGCAGGTTTCATCGTGTAAAGCTTGCTTTGGTGCGGGGTTTTGCTGAGGGGAGACTGAGTGTACGTAATTACACATTTTCAAAAAAAGATAAACCTGATTTTTATTCTTCTCTGGACTTCAAAGTTGTGTGAAATTGGATACTCTTGAACCCTGTGAAGATTTGGAATCTGCTGCAAATGAAGAAAGTGAGGAAGAAAAGGAAGAAACAGTAGCTGTAGTTATTGAGGAACCAAAGGAAAAGTGGGATTGCGAATCCATTTTGAGTAAGTATTTTGAAGTTCGCTTGTTCATTCCTGTGATTCAAAAGTAAATGATAGGTGTTTTCAGAACTTTTCTAACAGGGCTTTAGGTAAAATGGTTTATGCTTCTGGAGCACAGCAACAGGAACTCTTGCCAGATAAAACTACTGCTTTTGCGCGGATAACTTAATTCTTGCAATTTCATATCTTTAAAGACTAAGTAGCCATGCAATTCATAATAAATTTACCTAACTTCTGTTTGCAAAGCTTTTTTTTCTTTCTTTCTTTGTGACCTAGGTACGTACTCAAACTTATATAATCACCCAACGCTTATTAAGGAGCCATCAAAGGTAAGATCATTAAACTTATTCTGACAAACAGCCTGTCCTGGAAGAACTTGAGGCAAAGTGGTTGTTTTCTCAGTGATATCTGTTTTTAAAAGAAGAAGGGAGCAGAAGAGAGAGTTGAGAAGGGTGTTAGCTTCCGATATTACTTCTCCACTGAAGAAGAATTTGGATTTTTTTTCCTTTTTTCTATTTGAAGAAAAATGGCCTAAGTTCAAAATTTCTGTGATAGCCAGGCAGAAACATAGAGAACAAGAAATGTACTTTCTTGCTATCTGTGATACACCTTTTGTGTAATCTGTGTCTCACAACCACATAGCAGGTTTCCTTTTTCTTGAAAACAGGCTTCTATTTCCCTTCTGCAGCTTGAAACAGTTTGTTCTAGCTCTTTGGCCTTCCGGATATTCCCCATCATTGGAGCACACCTTGATGTTCCAGATGTGTGAGATTCTGAAAGGAAACATTTTTCTTGAAAGCTTATAAATACGAAGTAGAATATCAAATGCCTACTTAAGTACTATTTTTTTCAGTAATACTTAAATGAAAGGGAGGCACTACTTCTTGTTTTGGGAGGCCAGATTCTGCTCACCAGGTGTGTTTGATTTCTTACCTTGGTATTTTGTGCATTTTTCTGAGGGAAGAAAAGAGTATGAGGAAACTTAGATGTCTATTACCGTTAAATACGAATCTAAGGATTTTTATACTGACAAGGCAGTGTGATATGCACTTCTTGGAGAGAAAGCTAGGGACCGTTAATACACACGTGCTCTCTATTTTAGCCCAAACCAATAAAAATTTCCCAGAAGACCGGAATTCCCCTACATGTCTTGCCTCAGAAGGGTCTTACTGCTAAGCAGATTGAACGCATGCAGATGATCAATGACAGTGACCTGCCAAGAGTATCGACACAGCCCCGGTCCAAAGACGAGAGCAAAGAAGATCGCAAAGCTAGAAAACAGGCAATCAAAGAGGAGCGAAAGGTATTGCCTGATTTCAAACAAAACCCTGCAAAGACCTATCGTGTTGTCTGAATTCTGTCTTACACATCTTCTTTAAAGCTCACTTGTTCTTGTGTCTGCAAGTTGATGGGGGAAACTTGCTGGTCTCAAAGGACTCATTATGGCTTCTTTAAAAAAATATACTGGAAAGAAAGTTAACCTTATAGTTTTGTCATCCTAATTTCCTATACGGAAATTCCGGTCTCTTGTGGCCACTATTACCTACACAGTTTCAGAAGGGGCCCTCGTATTGCCTTGCCTGGGGAGGTAAAGAAAACAGTTACGATGTTTCAGGTCACCTAAAGTGAAAAGCCTCTGAAAGAAATGGGGGAAATCTAACTGGCCGCAGTGATACGCTGGTTGTTTTATTTAGGAACAGAGATTGCCAGCGTATTAGAAGCTTCAGCTAATTAGAGATGATAATCCTGGTAGTACACGTACTAATAATTAGTGCCATAAATACTGTTATTGTCCAGATTGCTGCTGTTTTAATGATCTAGAACTGTTAATTAGAATGGTTTCTTTTTGCACATTATGGCTATGTTGTAAATTTGTAATTATTCATATGCACAGGAACGGAGAATGGAGAAGAAAGCCAACAAGCTGGCCTTCAAATTGGAGAAAACAAGGCAAGAAAAAGAGCTGCTTAATCTGAGACAAAACCTTCAAGGACTGAAGCTGTCATGATGAAACCAAGGAAGTTGCTGTGGAAACATCCTGAAGTTCCCTTGTCATCCACAAAGGAGGTTATTCAGATATTACTGTAACGAGAACCAGTAACTCGTCATTCTTTCTGAAATGAAATTCTGCATAAAACAACGTATTAGTGATGTCTGTTCTGTCATGAGTGACATGGCAACTGTTGCAAGGTTTCATTACAGTAGAAATGTATTAAAATGATAAAAAATATTTTTCTTACAAGCCATCACTGGACAAAGTTTTGTGTATATTTTTGTTGGATGTATTCAACAGATCAGCGGAATCCTACAGATTGGATCTGATTAGATTCTTCTATTAAATTATTTCAGTTTATAAAGCAAAATTTCCATTTATGTCTTCTCTCCCTTGTACTGATGGTTAAATATAGTGCGTTGATACAGCACGGTTTTGTAAGCCAAGGAGTCTTCACCCACTCCCTAGTTCTTTTCTGGTTTGGTTACTTATTGTTTGGGTGCTATTACGAAAGGTGTAAAATAACCTTTGTAAACAGAGGTATCTGTAAAGCTGCTGTGTAGCCAGACATCCCTGTTACCCGAGTTTTACATTTCTTAGCAAATAAAATCTGTCGCAACAAGCGTTGCAGTTGCAGTAGTCAATGTCCCATCCTGTTGCCGTTGAAATCAGCTTTGCTGAAAGCACTCAGTCTGAGCAGTGTGACAACAAACCAGCAATACTTAGGACAATACTTCTTGTTGTAGGTAGCCATTGTCGTCTTTTCCTGAAATATTATTATTCAGGTCTCGCATCCAGTTTGGTTCCATTGACATACAGACTTACGGCCGACCGCAGCTGTTGCAAAGGCTTTCTGAAGATGAGCAGAGGGCCAGTATCTTTAGGCTTGGTGTGATCTTAAATTTCTGTACTGTGCATGTGAATTACTCTGATGGTGACCAGTCCATACATGTGAGTGAAATGAACACGATGTGTAGTCATTCTTGCTCAGAAGCAGCCCTCAACTTGGTCCTTAGGACCATAGAGTGAGCAGTCTTCTGCCTCTGGCTGAACAATTAACTGTTTTACTGGGAAGGACCACAGTAACACAGGTGGAGTGGCTTGACTACTTCTAAATTCAAAGCATTTTAAATATTTTTTAAATAGTTTTGTGAATACGAGGTGGAGACAAGTGAGCAGAAGGACTGATGAGGCCTTTTAATGTACAGAAGCAATTCAAAGTACTTGTTTTTATTGGAAGAAGGCTTTTATAATAGTTTTTTAATAATGCTTTTTTAAATTGGTAAAGTAACGTGGGTTTGGAGAAGAGAGGGCAAGAGTCTGCAACTCTCTTGATCACTGCACAGAAAACTGAGGTGTCAATATTCACATCCAGATTAAGCCTTTGTTTTCGGAAGCTGTTCAAGAGCCTGTGTTAACCAAACCAGTAGAAATCGTCTGTAGGCTTAGATTTCAGGGGGTTTATTTGGCTGATACCTGCACTAGTTTTTGTATGTTTCACAGGCTTAAGCAGAGTCTGTCTGTGTCACAATCATTGCTTACATAATTGCTCATGCATGGTAACTTGAATCAGGAGCTTCTGAGTAACGAAGGCTGACTCCCTCGTTCTGCTGACAACAACACAGAGGGGGAAATGTGAGAAACCATTCTATTGCGATGAGTCAGGTACCAGAAAGAAGTTAAATGGAACAAGTGAGTAACAGATGCTGGTCAGTGGCTGCGTGGCATGTGATTTGACTGAAAAGGAAAATCTTTTACTAAAGACGGTGCACGTGTTCTTTACTCATCCTTAACTCATCTGCTGTTGTACATGTCAAAAGGAACTAATCTTCTGTGGCAAAGTGTCCTTTTTCCTGACTTACTGTTGCTGATGCAGTGATACTATGCTTGTACCTAAATGCTGTAGAAAAGAAAAAAAAAAAAAAAGCTGTATCAGTCAAAA
>NW_010420203.1:10765-56611 GCF_000710305.1 Buceros rhinoceros silvestris
AGATGTTGCGTGAGAACAGATGTGGAAAGACATTTAAACAGAGGCAATAGAGTCAAAAAGGTGATAGAATTGCTTTGATCCCCTGCGCTTGCAAGCAATGAAACGCTGTAGTAACCTTAACGGTGCCCTAGAGTGGTAGAATCTGAAGGAAAAGGTAAGAAACAAAAGCAGTCACAACATCTGCTTCTGCTCAGCAAGACAAGGACTTCTTTTGTTTCAGCAAGAGCAGGTAAGGAACACGTAAAGGGGAAGTCTTCCCCTCTGCAGGTTACAAGTCTCATGAAAAGGGCTCTTTGTTATTGCTCAAATTTTCCTAGAAGCTGGTTTTGTTTAGTACTAGTAATGTCCCTGCTCTGGAATGAGAATGAGAGTGTGTGGACTCCCACTGGAGTCAGAAAGGCTTAAAACTGTGTTCCATGTAACTTAAAAACCTATTAAAATAAAAAACCCACTCACTTAAAACCAAGAAAAAGCCCACAGATTTGATCCCCAGAAAGTAAGAGGATCTTGGAATGCTGTTCAGCGCATCGTAGAAACTGTCTGTCTGGAGAATGAGGATCGTGTCATCTGTGACCGGTGACACCCACTGCTTTCTGCAATAGTGACAGTTTACCCTGAGCCATTCCCAGGCATCGCAAAGTGCCGGTGGCTTACAAACGAGATGGAATAAATCTGGGTGCAGATTCCCTGCCTTTGCTTCCCTGAATTTAGGCAGCGGTGAACTGGGTTGCTCTTCCATCACCTCCTTGTGCAGTCGTGGTGTCACTGTGAAAGGACATACCTGAACAGTCCTGCGGAAGACAAAAAGCTGTCCATCGCAGTGAGGGAGAGCTTGTGCTTCACAGGGAGAAGATAAGCAAGGTAGTTCTGCAGAAGGGAGCCCTGGCCCCTGGCTGCGGACATGCCTTTCTGACGACAAAACTGTTCCAGCGAGGGCTCAGTCCAAGTGCTGACTGCGCTGTAGTCGGGCCATCCTGTACCGGCTATCTGAGAGCCCTGCGTGGTTTGAATCTTACACAGCTGCCCGGAGTTGAGATCTGGCTCCTGGCACAGCCTGTGGAAGGTGTTGTGCACAAGATGCCCTGGCAGAACAAAAGGGGGTTTTGTGATGAGAATGTCAACGCGTTTAGCTGAAAGGGGTGGTGAGCACTGGGGAGGGAAGAGGTGGCTGCTACTGGAGAGATGGGTTGAACACGTTTAAAGGAGCAAATGATCTAATAAGTGCTTTCATTAGTGAACTTGATTAGAGAATTAATGAATGTGCACAGAAATATTGTGACTTCATCTGCAGTCTTGCACTGTCTTAATTTACCTGCTTGTCCAGAAACAGATGCCTGCATTTAAAATAATGTATTTTCTCTTGGTGAGACATAAATTATGAACCTGAAGCTTCCTTTGTGTTCCAGGTTTCTAAGCAGAATTTGTTATTTCACGCTTCCTGGGAAAAATAGACTAATAAACCATCTGATACGCAGTCCCTTTGACAGCATAATGTGGGCACCAGGCTGTGTTCCAAAGCCTGCTGGAGGGAATGAAAAGATTCCCCCGACCTCCTGATCCCTGGATTACAAACTAAATGGGTGGCTGCACAGTTTTCCTGGCACAACCTAACTGTGGGGTTTTTTCTGCAAGGGGGGGTGGGTGCGGTGGGCTCTGCAGGTACCCCTCCCCTCCTCAGTTTGCATTGCTGAACCTGTGGCCCGGTGGTACATCAGATCTGCCCCACAACAGAACTCAAAACTGATTTAGCAACAAAAAACAGAGGCAAGAAAAATATGCTGAAAGCTGAGTGACTATGAGCACCGAGACAAAGGTGGGACTACCCTGTGTTAGCAGTTCTGTGTTTGATCAGATGCATGAGGAACATAATAATATAATCTAGTAAAATCATTTGAAAAGGCAGCTCTCTGTGTTTTGAGGGAGGCGGGAAGTTTCTCATCACTATGACTAGCATGAGATACAAGTCCTGTGATGCCTCTCCGTGCCCTGATGGTGGAGGCTGGTATGTTCCTCAGCAAGCAAGATACAGGCACCTGCTGCCCTCTTCGTCCTGCAGAGGAATCCCCCTCTCAAGTCTGCTGTCAAAAATGTCTAGAAACAGAAGATAAGGACCTGACGCAAGTGAGTAGAAAGCATCAAAAGGAAACGAGAATGTAGAAACACGTCGTAGTAGGATGAGGTGCTTTTTGGCTCAGCTGAGTTGTAACCAAAAGGGTGTGCTCAGTCAGCTGCTTAACTCCTACAGGAAGAGAGTGAACGGCTTAGAGAAATGAATGAGGATATAAAGAGGAATAACTGAGAACTGGAAAGGGAAAACAACCAGAGGAAGAGAGGAATGGGGTCTTTAATCTACCAGCTGGGCAGGCTCAAATAGGCATGATCCACTGTACAAGAAAAGGACATAGTTTAGTCCTCTCTCTCACAGTGTTCCTCACAAAGCAGATTGCCCATCCTGTGCCAGATGAGTCTGAGACTTCTGAACCTTAAAACCTCCTTTGTCATGAGGCGTAGCGCTTTCACAGATTCAGCACTGGGTACCTGTCTACCTAAAACTTCCCTGTGCTTTCAGCTGCAGGCGTTACCCCTCGTTTTCCCACTGAGCTGTCAGGTCATGTGTGTCGGTGAGCAGCTGCTCCCTGTCAGCCTGGGGCTGTCACTGTTTCAGTGGCGTCGATGGGATGGACAGCGCTGCTGTTTGTCAGGGCAGCCCCCAGTCTGGAATACTTAGCTAAACTCAAAGAACTAATAATGCAAATATCATCCCCTTGAACAGGATCAGTCTGTTCTCCCTCTTAACCAAGAGAGAAAGAAAACAAAGTGTGGTGGTGGTGCTGGAGTCCAATGGGACTGTTCCTGTTCACAGACCTGGTCTGTTCTTCTCTGTAAGTCATTATTTGTGCTGGCCTCCAGCGTGTCCCCGAGCAGAATGAACTGGAAATTACTTCTATTTCTTATTTGTGTCAAACTGCAGCTGTACTTGGACACGTCTTTAAAGTTTTGCTGAACTCCTTCAGGAGTTAAACTGAACCCAAAATAAACACTGCTTCAGCTCCCTGCTCCTGAATAGAAGTAATATTAAAGCCTGAGTGAGGAAGCGTCATTAACAAACCACGACTTCAACCCATGAATGACTGTTTTACTTTGCATCATCCAATATGCAAGAAAGTCTTCAACAAGAAGCACAAACCCTGCAGCTGTTTGAAACAGAGACTGCAGGGAACAGAAACCACCACTGTGAAGAAAGAGCCCCCGCAAAAGGTATCGCTAAAATTGAAGCGTGCATGTTATCTCCATGTGAAGCCTTTCATTCAGTAATGGTATTGTTTCCTCCAAGGACAAAGCCTGGATGTTGTAGATGAGTCTCACACATGTGCTTGACTCAGTGCCAAGTTCTTTTCTCCCCCTCCCCGTGCTGTTAGTGCTTGTGTTAGTGTAGTGTTAGTGTTCAGAAGCCAGACCAGTAGGTGTCATGACTACGCCAGGCACGAGAGTGTCTCTGCTCTTCTGGGAAGTGTTCATGTAGGTATTTTAAAGACAGTTTTCTCCTCGCTTAAATCTGAAAGACGGCATGATCCAAGACGGTTGGTACATGAATGCCCCAGGCTGAATCTGAGATCTGACAGTAGCCCCAAATCTTCCACAGATGAAGCTAAGGAGACTCATTGCTATTGAACTCAAGGGTTTGAAAATGTATTTAAACAGAAGTTATTTACAGAAGAAGAATCTAATAATGGAGGAGAAAGGAAGGCACTGGTCGTGGTGTTATTTCTGTTCCCTCTTAAGAGCCCTTTGGTCTGCCATGCCCAGAGAGTTTTGTGGGAGTGCATTGTTCTTCTATCCATCTTCTGGTGCTGTCAATGGAGAGCAAAGGGCTAAATCAGCTTTCCAATGCCTTTCAACAACAACAACAACAACAACAACAACAACAACAACAACAAAATAGAAAAACAAAAGCCAAAACCCCAAAACCACCCTCACTCTAACATTTTTCTCAGTCCCGACCATTGCAAGGGGGAAATACAGTTTGTCAGTTTGTGTCTTCCTTTATTTCCATTACAGAAACAGCCAGAGAAGAAACCTAACTGGAGGCAGTACCATGAGGATTTCACTAATACGGCTCATTCGGTCAAGCAGGTCACAAAAGTTCTGAAGGAGGGCCACCTTCTTCCACATCCTCCATCACCAAGCATCTGTCCAGGTTTGTGGTCTACTTTGTTTTATTACTGTTCTTGTACTGATCTTTGGTAAATCAGTGACCTCTTATTACCCACACCTGCCCTTTGGTTTTGCAACCCATGACACAACATGAATTCCCTCCATACTCTCTGATTTTTAGTTGTATTTCTTGGCTTAAATTGAGAAGGAAAGCAATGGAGGGAGGAATTGGGGGAGGAAGAGAAAACCTGAAGGTTTAAAGGCAGCAGGTTTGTGTCTGATATTAGACAATGCTTTGGGAGTAGAGTTGGGATGCCTGAGTTCTAGCACGTGGTATAACAGGGGTAAAATACATCCCCTCACCATTCAGAACAGCTGTAGGACACATGGGCTTCCCCACTCCCATGTGGTGGCTTTTCCACTGTCCCCTTCCCCACCCGACTGCAGATAGGGGAAGTCATTTAGAAAAAGATGGCTCTAGTTTAGTACTAATACCGGGTGTTGTCTCTGCACAGAGCTCAGTGTTAAAAGCTATGGATCCAAAAAGATGCAGGTAGAGCCTATATTTCTCACAATATGTGGTTTATGAAACGTGAGCAATCTGACGATGGGTCTCAGCAGAGTCCTGCCTGCATTAGGAAGGCAAAGCGGGGAGGGGAGGCTCTCTGGGCTCGCTTCCAGAACAGGAATTCATGACTGATAGCAAAACCAGCTGCCATGATTCCAGCCTTTCTCCTCTTCTAGGTGACAGCGATGCAGTACAAACAGCAGGACACATCTTCCTTCCTTGATTGGGGTCAAGCTCCTCTCTGAATTTCCACTGCTGACTTCGTTAATGACTCTATTATTTCTTGTCTGACTCTGCCAACTCTAAGAGCAGACCCCTCCCTTTCCTTCTCCCTCTCGGAGGAAACCAAGCTGTGTGAGAGCAGCAGTAGCTATGGAGAAAGGAACCGGAGAACTGCTTTTCAGGAAAGACAAATTGCTGAAGGGCCTTTTGAGGATGTATATCCTATACTGCAGGTCTGGAGAGGAAGCAGATGGATTGTGGGGGGCAGCAACAGATATCCTCCTTCCCTCTCTTCCTCCTCCAAATAGAGCCCAAAGCTCCCCACTCCTCCTTGAAGTGCCAGGTCCCCCTGCCCGCCCTCTCGAGGAGAGGCATCGGCCCTATCTTGTCCTCCCCTCCCCTGTTCAGAACCATTTTGTCCACGCTGCTGGTCTGGAGCTGGCTTTTGATGGCTGCTTGGGCCACCTTCTCTGGGCTGTTACTGGGAGAAACGATGTGCAAAGATGCTGTATCTGCAATATTAGGATAAGAACACTCGGGCTGCTTTTGTAAAGGGCACTGGGCAGGGAGGAAGGGTCTGGGAATGGCAAGGGCAGTGTGAGGGCTGAACGTGACTGCATTGGCATTCTGACCAGTCACTGGAACCAGCAGGACTGCACCAGCGATAAATGTTGCTGAATAGCTTTTAGCAGAACCAGGACTGTAACACCGTCAATACCAACTCCAGGCACCACAGCCGTGTGCTCTTCACAATGCTGCGTCACGCCCAGTAAACTGGCTCTTGGATGTGCTTGAGCTGGTGAGGCACAACTTCTTTAGCAGTGTTCTGCCAAATGACAATCCTAACAAGCAACCTTCAAAAGGAGTCTTAAAATCATTGTCTTGACTGTTCTAGGAGTTTTTAAATAATGCTCTTTCTGCAGACAGGCTAGTTGTGAGGTTGGGGGTGGGAATAGGGCAAAGATAATAAAACCTGCTTTCGTTGATGCCCAGGGATTAATTTCTGAAAGCAGTTACTGTTTGCTGGATTCATTGGGTAAGCATGTGTTTTAGGATCCCAAGTGCTTTTCTAGAGGAAGTTTTTGCGGTTCTCCTAAGTTTGGGAGCTGATGGGAACTCACCATGGTCACCTGCTGATGTACCTCGACTGCGCCAGTACAGCAGGGCAATTCCTCTCCTGCAGCGTGTTAACTGTGACAGAAGTTGTTCCTTTCTCATGGTCAGACTATATTCAGTGTTCACACAGCTCGTGAAGATTTAATGAGGCTGCAGCGCGGGGGCACGTGAAGTTTTGTGAAGAACAAGCTGCCTGCGGTGCCTTTGTTGCAGAGTCCACTGGACAGGCTTTGGTAAGCGAACAGTCACACTTGTCCTGGAGGCAGCTTTGCCAAACTGTAGTTTCCGGTCAGTGAAGATCTACGTTAATATAAAACTTAAGATTCCAGGGACGCTGGTAAACTCTTAAGATTTGTGCTGAATATCAGCTAGGAGTTCCCTGAAACTGGAGTCCTTTGTCTGACACAAAAAGTGACAGAATATGGGAGTACAAAAAATATGGACAACTATTTCTTCAAACTCTCCTGCAGTTGGATTCCAGGGAAACAGCTGTAGGGAAGCAGAAACCTGCCAGCTTTGGCAATACCTTCCTGTCCATGAGGGCTCCCTGCTGTTGGCAGGTTCACTGTCCCCTCAAGTGTACAGCTGATTTGGTCCCTGGTCACTAGACACAAGGACAAAGGGCTAAGCGCCTTTGGGGAACTGGAAAGTGGAGCAGATTGGCAGCCTCCTGAAGTGAGCTCCTATTTTATTATAGGAAAAAAACAATGCAAATAGTTCCTTTAGGAGAGCACTGATTTTTTTTGTTGTTGTTTTTTTTTTTTTAAAGTTGATTGAAAATCTTATTACTCTTTTACCTATTTAGGGCAGGAAAAATGGCTTCCAAGTGTGTGTGGCGGGGTGTGCACCTTTTTCCCGTTCCTTCCTAGTACTGCTTCAACAGCAACTTGGGGAGTTTTCACTGTGCTCCATAAGCTCCTTGCTGGAGTTGAGTGTGGATCGTGCATCTTCTTCTTCTGGGACAAGCAACCATTGACTCGGAGAAAAACCCCAGCCTTAAAAACTGCTGTGTTACTGTGAGGAGGGTACAAGGAGGTGCCAATACGGACAAACCCTGGCCAGGTAAGGAGGTGGTTTAGCCATATTTGGTTTTGTTATAACAAACTCTGATGTACTTGATGTGTGTGGGTGGGACCCAACATTTAGAAGCATATCCTCCGCTTTAGAATCCTGTTTCCTGAAAGAATAATAAATTTTGAAATTTTTTAAATTGTTTTTTTTTTTTATAAGTCCAGACCTTGACATGAAATCCTGAACTGAATTCCATACAAGAAATGTGAAGGGTCAAAAATCTCCAGGTGGATGTTGTTGAATTTGAATGGCTTTCCCAGTCTTTATCCTGATCTGTTGTGCCGTAACAGGCATCTTGAGAGGACTTGCTGCTTGATAACGCATCAGGTCTCTGCTCTCACCATGTGCTTTCACTGTCCTAGTGAGCAAGATGGCAGCATCCATTTCAGTAATCACTATGTAAGATGATGGTACGGAGGCTTCTTCCTTCTCAGTGTTTGCTTTCCCAGACCATGATGTTTGGTGTTTCTGCTCTTCAGACCATGCAGTCAGTGTTGTTCCCATCTCAGGCCACGCAGAGCCATCTCAAAGCAGCAAGGCCTTCCAGCCCCTGCTTAAGGTGTGTTAAGGGTCGAGGGACCGAGGTAATAATAACTCTAATAACTCCTCAAATTCCTTAACGATTCCTTCTGTCCTGAATAGACAGAGGAGTTGAAAGGGGAAAGAAGAAATTCACACCTCGGTCTGTGTTTGGAACTGAAACAAACTTCTAACATACAATAAATTCACTTCACTATCCACTACACATACATACGCAGAAACTGAGAAAAGAGAAAAAAACCTAAGAAGAGATAACTTGGATAACCAAGATTCTGAGGCAGCCTTGTTCAAGGTCAGTGCTCTGGGCAGGCAGCCAACAGCGAAGGGAGGAGTGATGCCTGGCCGTGAGAGCTTTGTGCAGCTGCGGTCCCAGGCGGAGCGAAGTGAAGTTCTGTCCGCGGCCAAGGAGGTAAGGCAGGGGGGAAGGCGTCCCCCCCGTGCGCGAGCAGCCGATCAGCCAGAGAACTCCCTTCACGAAGCAACAGGAGGGAGTCCAAGTATTTCACCCGCTGTTCACACCAGACTGACGGCAGGAGCGGCTCACAGTCTGTGTCTCCCCAGGCGATCCGGGGGATGCAGCCCTCAGGTTCCGGCCTGGTCGATCGGCAGGTCGGGCCTAGTCGGGCCCAGCAGGCCTGGAGTCGGCAGCCGGCAGTCTGGGGGAGTGCTCCTGTCATGGAGCCCGGAAGTCCGAGAGAGAGGGATCCTGCCCCTGCCTGCTGCCTTTAAAGGCTTCCAACATAACCTTCCACCTGACTCTCCTAACCAATTAAATGTGGAATTATCATATTTGCATGGAATAATTCTATTTGTCCATTTCCCAAAACAAGGAAGTTTTAGCTCAAAGCAAGGAAGTTTTAGCTCAAACCAGGACAAGGTGTTTGTGGTGCTGTTGTGCAAGGAGTGGCTCAGGTGATCAACATCTCGCACCCCTGTGAGATACAGACAACAGCACGATACGAGATCCTGGAGGAATGTGACCCAGATGGATTCCCCCCATGGCAAGCTATTTTGAGCCTAGGAGATGAGCTTGCAAGAGTGCTTAGAGCATGGGATGAACAGCAACACACTCAAAACTGTCAGCTGCAGAGACTCAAAGCCTTCGCAGGGTCCTTCATCCAGGTGAGTTTTGCTGTCCTTGATCGCTGCTGGTCACTAAGTACCTTCCACTGTGGGACGAAGACTGCAATGGGCCTAGGAGCGTTCAGCCCACAGTGCCATCATCAACTCTACCTCCTTCCTTGACTTTGCCAGCTACAGGAAAAACTGTTGAGAGTACCCAGCATCCTCCATTACCTGTGACTATGTTAACAGACAGTAACCCTTATGGTTATCATGCAGGGTCTTGAAGGCCTCCAACGGGCATTTATTGGTACATCACCGTTCTCAAGGTTTAGCCACTGAACTCTGAAACTCGGGGCTTGACACGCTGGAGGAGACACCTATTTTACTGGGGACACTGGTGAGTACAGGTTTATTGGTACATCACCGTTCTCAAGGTTTAGCCACTGAACTCTGAAACTCGGGGCTTGACACGCTGGAGGAGACACCTCTGTCCCTGGGGACACTGGTGAGTCCAGGTATCACTGTGGTGTAGATGCAGCCTGTCTACAGAGGCTTGGGACAGCCAATGCCTCCAGCAGGTCCCCTGGGAACTGTGGAAGGGACTGGCCTGGGTGAGCTTGTAGATGCTGGGCTGTTGGCAACTGCTGCTGCATTTTCTGTAGAACTTGAACTTTTCCAGGTGCTTTAGCACCTCAGGCTGGTGAGAGATCAGTTTCAGTGCTACCCAAGAGTGCTTCTTGGCTGAGAAAGGAGACACGAGAAACTGGCTTTGAGTGGTGCAAATAAATGTTCTCATCCTTACTGTGCCTGGAAATGGTTTCCAGGATGAGCTGCTCCATCACCTTCCCAGGGATGGATGTTTAATCTTCTTAGATAAAATGGAGTAAAATATAAAAGCTGTTTTGATACAAATAACAAGTACATGGTTTGTTGCTCCCTTCAGACCGCAAATGCGCAACAGAAGATAGAGTGGCTGGTAGGCAAAGATGTCTTCAGGTTTTCTTCTGACATATTAGGGAAGACCTTAAGCGATGCATCTTTTCCTCCTAAAGTGCTACAGCTACCACATTCAATAAAATACTCAAATTGAAGTTCACTGTCTGTTGGGGTTTTTATCCCCTAGGCTACAGAGCTGTCCTTTTAAAAGTTTGAGATCATTTGTATCAATCACCAAATTCTAATTAAATGATTGCCGATGAGGGGCTGGATACTACCAGTGGTTCGTTCAATGGTTTTAACAAAATATAAGAAGATAAAGGATCATGATTTCCCCCCACCCCCCCCAATGCTTTGTTTGATACATTGAACAAGACAGATGAACATTCGGGAATTTCATGTATACATTTAATAGAATCTTCCAGTAAACAATAAACGATAGACGACAGTGATTGTTAAGGGATAAATGATCAGGTATGCTGTGCATCAGCTTCAAAGCACTTCAAGTTCAGACTAACTAACCCCAGATCTCATCCTCGCCAAAACTTCAATTGATTTTAGAACTGGATTGGTAAGACAGAGATGTCATGGAAGTGTATCCCTTACTTTTTGGCCACCTGCTCTACTACCAGCCTTGGATCATCTTGTATAAACTTTCAGTGTTGGAACACATTGGGTTTTCTTAGCCTGACAATTTCCAATGTGGATTTCAATCACAATCACAATAAGGCATTTTCTTGCCTATTAAATGTTTATAAAGTAAATGAAGATGAAAAGTAGTTAGACACAGCAATAATAAATACCAGATTTTACAGAGTTTATTTAAACTCTACTTAGGCTTTAGCTAATAATGATGACATAAATACAGAAAGGATGACGCTGAAGCAGGTGTAAGTCCTAGAGCTAGACTCTTAGAAACAGTGGGCATGAAATTAGCCCAATCGTGTTAAAGCAGTGCTGCTTGGCCTTTTTTTCAATCCAAGAAGAGGGGGGAAAAAAACCCCCCAACACATCAAACCATCCTGTGAAATGTTATCACAACTGTGTCTTTTACAACCAAATACATGAATCCTCAAAAGTTAGTGCAAGTTTTACTGTGGTGGTGGTGGTGGTGTCCCTCCACTCTTGTTATTTTCTGTCTGTGTGTAGAAGCGTTTGATTCACAGCTCGTTTTCCCGTATCTTAGTCAAAACATAATTATAGGGGCAGGAACAGTGTACTGAAGAACAGTATGTAAAAATTCTGCTAGCAGAAACTGAATCAATCATTAATACATGGAACGTAGCATTCTATCTCAGACTGGCTGCAAAATACTCATTGGTTATGAAAATGGAGAGTCCCAACAGGAAGAGTTGGAAAATAAAACTGAAAGGAAAAGAAACGAACATGGTTTCTGATAGGAGATGGGAACCGAGCACTAGAAATAATTGCGTTTGCATAGAGGATGCAGTCTTTTAGCTCAATGTTATTTCAGCAGGTTTACATGGCTTCCTTTTTTTTTTTTAAATAAAATCAGTACATTTTTTGTGCGAGACCAAATGTTTACTAAGTTGCACTATTTTACAGTATCATTTGTATCGGTATCAACAGCAATTCTGTTATTTAGCCACCATATATTGCTCTGCTTCTACAGATTTTCAAGCAGACTCAGATGTAAGTTTCTCTCTATCAGGATGTGAGGTAAAATATCCTAAGCTCTCCAGAGGGTCAGATCTTTCTGTTCAGGCCCTTAGCTGCTATGCCATGGTCCATCCTACCTTCCCCATGCCAGCTTGCTGCCCTTCCATCCTCCTCTCCCATTTAGAGGAAGAAAGGGCTGTGCCAGAGAGAAGGGAGGACTGGCCACTGGTTGGGCTGCCTTCATCCTCCACCACACCCCCGGCATGTGTGGGGCTGCCTCTCCCCACGCAGGTGCTGTTGCAGCCCTGCGTGAGCCAATGGCAGTGTCACCAGAGACATGTCCTGCAGCTCTTGCTGCCTTCTCCACTGTTGCTGCCTGAAGTACGCCTGCCTGCTGCTGCAGCCCCATCCTCTCAGACACCACAGGCAGAGCTGGTGAGGACTTGCTGCTGTCTCCACAGCTCTCCTTTAGCACCGCCTTGCTATGATCTTACACCCACCAAAAGCAAACTGTTGCTCTTTCAGCAATGACATATTCATGCTGCAGCAGGAAGGGTCTCCTGAGCCCAAAAGAATTTGTTTGCCTAGAAACAAAACATTCTTGAGCCTCTGCTACTGCTGGCCTGTCAGAAAAGCTCACTGAAGTCCCCCTAACAAAAGCTATGAGAAAGTCCAGCCCTGCTTTAAGTGTTGGATGACTTGGGAGGGGGTGTGGGGTGGATGTGTGTGTCCCTCCTGAGTTGTGAGAACATTAAAACAGAACAGTTTTTCTGCAAACACTACCTTTTGAAATAACTTGCCATGCTTTGTGATGGGACATCATCAGCTTCCTCAACATTTATGATGTTAGGAATTTGGAAAAAATAAATTCGAAGGGACCGAAGGGTTAAATCTTCTGAATTACATATTTAAGTTTTGCTTCTGTGTTTCACTTGTAGACACCATCATCATTTAAAACATTTCAGTATCAAAAGTGGTTATTTTCTTTTTTACTTGAATGAGACTTGGTCTTTAACCCCTGGTTACATACGATGAACATCTCTCACCAAGGCATCCTTCCACGTTTCAGAAGAGGCTGAGGTCAGGCGGCAGCACCTCTCTTGGCAGCTCAGAGCTCAGGCACCCTGCTACAGTCAAGCAGCTCAAAGAATACGAGTGCCAGTCTAGGGCAATGTTTGCGTAACATTTTCTTCTTAACATCACGTTTTAATTCAAAGACAAGTATTTCAGTAATTAGTTACACCTCTTATAGAAGCACAAACCAAAGTCACAGAATGTCTATTAACAGGATATGATCAAGCAGTGTTTTTTGGGTTTCTTTTGTTTTTTTTACAAGTACATAAGCTTGGATGAAGCCAAGTGAATACAATTTGCATGAACAAGGAAAACAATGCAGTAAGTGAATATAAACCTCCAAGTCCAGATGAAAACACAAGCCTAGCTGCAGAATATGCATAGAACATTGTTTGCAACCTTCTCCCTATTCTGGAACTCATCCTTTAGATCACTGCTAGCTGGCCATGACTGTACAGCACCTGTTCTTCCTCCTGCTGTTCTCATTACAAGAATGATCCTAAAACTCCTTCTGGTTTGCCTTATGCCAAAAGCTTTTGTAACAGAAAGTACCCCTTAACGGTGTGGCTGAAGAACACATTCTCGCACAAACTGCAATAACACAACCTTCCCTTAATCCAAGTACTGGTAAAAGTGTAAGAATATTTGGATCATTATAGTTGTACAATGTCACTAGTTCATTAACAGCAAAACAGCAATCATCTAAAAAATACTTTTTATTTAAAGCTGTCTGTAAATAGTCGTGATTAATGGGGGAGAAGAGAACATACTTGCTTCACGCTGTGTAACGATCATTAGGTACTATCAACTCTCTTTGGATTTAATGGAAGAATAGCTCTCAGCATTTGAGAATTTACTCAAAATTCAGAAATTTCTGTGTCTGCTTTAGCTGCAACAGAATCCATTTGTAACTGCATCATCCACTAAACCCAGGATTTTTAAAAATAACTATGGGTTAGGCAAGAAAGTAAATTATGAAGAATTTGAGTTTGTTGGGGGTTTTTTTATAATGTCACAGAATCACAGAATGCTGGGCGCTGGAAGGGACCTCCGAAGAGCATCTAGTCCAACCCTCCTGCTAGAGCAGGTTCACCTGCAGTAGGTTGCACAAGATTGTGTTCAGATGGGTTTTGAATATCTCCAGAGAAGGAGACTCCTTCAGCCCTCTGGGCAGCCTCTTCCAGTGCTCTGTCACTCTCAAAGTTTTTCCTGGGAGATGGGATTTTTGCAGTTCCTGCTAGTTCATGCATCAGGTGATAGGACTGTCACACCAATATACTGTCAACTGGAAATGTACATGGTCAATTTACCTTGGAAACAAACAAAAGTCCCTGTGGTTAAAATGGCCTCGACCACTGTCACACCCACTTACTTCAGGCGACACTTGTGACGTAGGTTCATAGCCAGTGTCAGCTCACCACCACAACCCTTCTGTGCATGGACATGCCCCTGGCTCCACAGAGGCCTCGCAAGCTGCCCTGGGCCAGGGTTTGCCTTCCATTAATAAAATCCACATTTCAGATGGCTACAATTAATAACAATAATTTCCTAGACTAAACAAAGCCATTTTAACCAACAAATGGCAAATAAAGGCCTCTTAGGTAGGAAGCATTATTTTTCATTGAGTGTTAAATCAATCAAGCTGTTGACCCAATGAGATAACATATGCTTAAATTTAAGCAAATGCTTAAGTGCTTTACTAGAGAGGCACCAGTGTCTGATGTCTTGTCATATTAAGTGAAAATTAATAATTTGCTCAACCTTTGAGATAATACACTTCCCGTTCTGAAGAACTGCACCTATACAAGACATCGGTTCTTACACAGTCATGCAGAAGTGGTAGTTATTTCCAGCCCTAAGAAAAAATGCAAGAGATGCACACAGCTGAAAACAAAATCTAGTTAAATGTAATCACAACAGTGATGTTCTTCATTAAAAAAAAAGTGAAACAAGGAGATAAGATTTACTATTGGAATGATTCTGATTCAAATTAAGGATCCATAATGTTCAGTAATTAAGTGCTTAATAGAAATCTATGTAACAATGATAAATCGTTTGTTGCGTTTGCCACGTGTATAAATTCGCTGTGATTCGCTCATAGAAATTTTTTTCTGTGATTTCCGCCTTCTTCCCATTCACCCTAACCCTATTTTTCCTATCGCAGCAGCCATAGTTTTATTGTGCCTGTTATGATGCTTTGCTGTCATTGAAGATACTTATTCAGTTGTCCATGTGAAAGGTAAGAAACAAAAATAAACAGGGTGTTGAGGGAAATATGTTAGTTCTACTACTGTCATATGCTAAAATACTAATAGTAGTATGAAAAATAGAGCTTCTTGTTTATTAACATCCTGAATTTAACTACCATGTTCATAACGTGCTTTGAAAACATTTGGGGCAGTTTTTCTTAAAAATAAACCAAACCCAAAACCACCTCATCCTAACAGATTTAAGAATGAAGCACAGTCTTAAAAAAATAAGGAAAAAACCCCCATCCCCTGGTGATAGTTATTTGAAGGCATGGTGAAAATGAGGCAACGTTACAGAATTTGTAGTGGATGGAAATGAGCGAGGAAGATGATGCAGCTGATTTATGGCCATCCCACCAGTTGCTAGCTGAAGACCTTGCTGTTGGCCGAGGCCGTTCAGTCTGTGCGATGGGTCCTCTGGACCAAATGCCATTGTGATGTCTCCAGTAGTGTTCTGGTTGTCACCTGGTGGGAGCTGCCAGAAACTCATCACATGAGTAAGATCCATGAAAGGCAGGCTCGTAGTTTCAGCTGCTGCCTCTGTTTCCTTGTGCACTGGGTACTTGTTACTATCCGCTACAGGCCCTGAGGAAGCTTCTTCCAGACTGATTTTGTGGAGAGACTGAGGTTCTGGTAATGGCAGGTCCTCAAGAAGATGCACGTTATAACCTTTAACGTCCACTTTTATGGGTAGATTCTTGAGGGGTCCTGCTGCAAATGAGGTAGAACTAAGGTCATATTTATTGGGCTGGTGAAGGTTCAGGTTGGCAGGAACGGCTGTTGAGCATGGTGTGGGATGGACAGCTGGAAGGCTGTCTGCACAGTCCATCCTTTGCAAATGAGGAGAAGGTTCAAGAGGAAGAGCAGTTTGTAAGCTTGGCTGGGAATGAACGTGTGAACAGTTGTATTCCTCTGACTCTGAACTATTCAAAATCCCATTCTGCACAGAGACCCTTTCAGGAAAAGGGGACAGTGTGCTGGCATCTTCCTTCACTCTGAATGGAAAAAGCTGGTCAAGGAGACCCACTGAGTCACCATTCTGCAACCTGCTCTTCAGCAGTTCTTGCGGATGAGTCTTCCTAGTATGGCGAGTCAAGTGGTCCTTCCGCCCAAACCTCTGGGCACAAAACTGGCATAGAAAGTCTTTGCAGCCTGTGTGAACCACCATGTGACGCCGCACATCCTTACGGGTATAGAAGTGACGCTCACAGTGGTCACACTTATGTTTCTTTTCCTTCGTATTGCCAGTTGGTTTCCCTGCATGGCTTTTGAGGTGTTCCAACAAAACTTCAGTACCACCAAACTCCTGGGCACAGACCCTACAGGTAAGGTCCCCACTGGTGGCTGCATGAAGAGCCAAGTGTCTCTTATAGCCTAGCTTGGTGTTGTACTTCTTGCCACACTCTTCGCACTTGAAGGCCATCTTGTTAGGGTCATGAGTCTGAAGGTGATTCTTTAGATGGTCTTTCCTGTGAAAGGTCTTTTCACAGTAGCCACACTGGTGAGATTTCTGTGGAGAATGAGTGGCTGAGTGCCTGAGATGAAAAAAAAAAACCAAAAGTTATTTGCATTTACATGTACTCTAGTACATTTACTCTTGCAGCTTCTGTACTTGAAAACAGTGGCACTCTTGAAGGGAGGCGTTTTCACAAGTTCTCAGATTATTAGTAAAAGCCTAACTTTTTTAGGGGGAGGGGGAAGGTGTTAATCATAAAGCATACAGTAGGTTAAAACTGCTCAACATAATCTTTTCAATCTCTGCAATCGAGGAAGACTAGTTTTCTCCAATTCTACCAAAACAGGAATAATAAAAACTGGAACTCAGGGACTACCTCTCACTAGGTCACCCCAAAGGAAAAACATGTCCTCGTTTTCCCCACACCCCCCACTAGAAAAGGAGTGCCTTCAGAGCTGTACCTGAGCAGTTTATATTTGGAAATGAAGGCTTTTGTGCATCCTTGCTGTGAACACTTGTAGGGGCGCTCCCCTTTGTGTGCATAAGTGTGGACTGTGAGCTTGTCAACGGAATCAAATATCTTCCCGCAGAGTCGGCAAGGGTAACTGTCTGGCTGCTTCACTTCTCTTCCCTTCAGCAATGAAGACCGGCCATTTCTCCATTTAGGTATAAACCTCACAAGAGCATCACAAGTGCCTCCTGAGCTGGCACAGCTAAGCTTTGCAGCAGAGGAGCAGGAAATGGTCCCGAAGCACTGAGCAATGCTTTTGCCTAAGGACGCTCCTCTCAGTTTCCCTTTGAGTTTGCTTTTTGCTTTTAAAGGTCCCAATTTATTTGGTGTTCTGAACCTGGTGGTAAGGACTCGGTCTTTATGGATGCACTGGTGAGATTCCAGCAGGGCAAAAGTTGCAAAAGTGCTTCTACAGCTGGAGCATATCCAAGGGTCTACAGGCTCTTTCTGCAATGAGAACAGGAACAGGTCTTTCTTATTAACCATTGTAAGGAAAGGTCATATTCTTCTCACTGACCCTACATCTTCTCCTGGGCTTTCCCAAGACCTGTCGTTGTCTTTGGTGATATTTACTTCAGTGTACTACTGCCCAGCTGTTCAGCTGGAAAGGGGTTCTCTCTAGGAGTCTACAGACTCAAGAGGAAAAAAAAAAAAGGTTGGCTAAATACTGATTTCCATATTTTTGTTTAGCATTTACTTTACAGTTCTGAGACCTTCACCTTTGTTTGCCTGGGCTGACTGAATTCCAAAGTCTCTACATTTGTTCCTTTTCTGGAATTACTCATAAAAGCAGTTGCAAATTGGGCTTTATCGTTAGACTGACATAATAGATCTGTTCTTGTAACCATTCAAAAGTTGTGTGGGTTTCTGCACAAAGGTAGTTTAGCTGTACGGGATTTCCCTATGTATTGGGCTGACTCCATGCTTTACCATACAGCGATAATGAATGCCTCCAGGAGAGACTTCCTCACTTAGCTTGACATTTGGCATTAGAATTCCTTAAACTCGGTAAGAAACACCTTAGCTTTGGAGGTCTCAACACTATCCTGACTTAAAGGCATTAGAACATTTGTTTGGCAAGCAATACATTATTTGGATGTATTATTTCTGTGGAAATAAGAGCTCTACTAGATTCAGTTGAATTAACTTTAAAGATACTAACATTCTAAAAATTCCAGTGAAAAACAATTAAAAAAAACCCCAACCCAGTCACTGATGAAATGCACTTCCAGTTAAGCGTTGTACTTAGCTGTCTCTATATCTTACATAAGCTTCTCGTAAACTGTCCTTACTTTCCATTGCTCTTGGGCTAGCTTGCTCTGGAGAGTGTGGTAAGGCCACGTCCACTCTGCCCTCTTCTCTCTGATCTGTCTGATGCTGTTGATCTCTCACATCTTCTTTCTGGAGTATACTCTGAAAGCCTCGTATGCAAAAGCCTCAGTGGGGTTACTTCCCTTCCTGGAGCACAGCCGAATTCCTGATTCATCGTTCCCTGTTTAACGTTTCCTTCTAGCTTAGGTATCAATCTTCATGGCTATGTTTTCAACACTTAGCAAACTTTTACTATCAGTTTAAGGATTCCTACTATAGTACAGAGGGGAAGGTACTGGGATTAGAAGAGAGGGGCTACTCCATAGGAAAGACTCAATCAGTGCATTATCTGACCAGCCGGTCAGAGCATAACAAGGGGGAACTGGTGAAAGAAGTCTGAGGATGGACACTTTGGTTATCTATAAATTAATGCCAATCTTAAGTCTTTCCAACACATCCCACTGGTGCCACTTACGTCTGGCCACATCTCATGGCTTCACTGGATTACAAACACAGGACAGGAAGAGCTTTCTCTAAGCTGTTTGGTTAAAATTACTCTTGGCTTTTGGTTAGCCAACTACTCCACTATTCTACCCTAGCATTACCAGAGTTACATAAACAGAGAAAGCATGTAAATAAACCACAACTTACTATGTCTGGAATGGCTTGAAGAAAGATTAGGGGTACTTACTGCTACTGGAGGCAAAGGACAGACATCAGATTCTTCTTTAATGAAAACTGCAGAAGCTTCCATAAATTTGGCATAATCGGCAGCATACCATACTTTCAATTCTGTGTGGGGTTCAATTGGCTGTGAATGGAAGAAAATAGCACATGTTTACTTATGCCAGTTTTCCTATAACAAACAGTACTGAAGATTGGAGGGGCAGGGGTGTGCAATTTGTTGCCCTTAACCAAGTTGCATTCTTTGAATCTATGTAAATTATTGGTAACTTAGTTTCAAGATTCAGTTACTATCCACTAGCATTACTATCCACTAGGGTTTGACACTTTCACAGTTTCTATACACAGAAATGTGTAGGTACAGAGATTTGGGGGGGGGGCAGTAGCAAGAGGGGTGCCTTAACCCTCACGACCTTTGCTCAATGAGATGTATTTGTCTGTGGTGTCCAGACATCCAGCAGTCTTTCGAAGCAATATCCCATGCCCACTTCTTGCTGTCTCGAAGCCCACTGGACACAACGCTTAACTACAGGACACAGGCAAAGGAAAAATGCACCGCGAATGCCCAGCAGCTTGGATGCCTCCCGGACATGTTGCGCTCACTGAGCACGGCTGCAGAGGTGATCAGTACGTGGACTGCAGGTCAAATTTGCATGTTTCCATGGGCTGGCTCTAATGTGTCAGGCTCACTACGCGTGTGCTTTATCACACCTCTGCCCTTCTTTCACTGAAGCCTTCCCGACAGGACTAAGAGAGCCCATAATCGGCAGCCTCCCATCCAGGCATGCCTGCCCAAATCTTTCCTTAGACTGGACTATGACCTCCTTTGACAAATACTTTCAGTCAATAATACAGCAAATAGAAAAAAAAAAAGAGGAGTGATTACACTCACTGGCTAAAGATCTATCAGTTATTCAAAAGCAAAGGAGAAAACTAACTTTGGGGTCACGATTTACATAACTCCCTGGGCCTGTACACAGTTTTTTTCATCCATAATAAAACCCAACATTGTTGCAACAGGGGTAGAGCCAATCTGCACTGTATTTGTAGTTTTATTTTAACTAAGCAAAAGTTGTGCCACCAAAAAGAACAAACTAGCCTGGAAGGAGAGCAGCCGAGCCTTATTCTACAAAATGTGACATCTTAAAATGCCCTTATTTTATAACATCAGTGTTGGATAAGCATGATAAGTTAAAGACAACTTAGACTGTGATTGCTGACAGGAGACAGGTAATTGTGTATATGATGTTGAAAACTGAACCTCTGAACTCCCAAGCACAAGCCTGCTTGCTAACTACAACCAGTATGGGTTGGTTGTACCTTTTGATAAACACCCGGCCTAAACAGGAACGGTATGTGCTGAATTCTCCTCTCAGTAAAGAACATGAGTCAGAGCGACCAACCACGCATTGTGCTCCTGCGCATAGTCTATTTACATGGAGAAAACCAAGCCTGGGGGAGCTCCACAGAGACAAATGTCTGGAGACCTTGGCCAGTGACACCTGAGACAGGTACCCACAAACAGCTGCACAGCGGCCATCTTCCCTGTGGGAAGCTGACAACTAGTCAATGTGACTTTGGAGGGAGAGCAAGTGCATCAGTGTGTGAAATACTCACGTAAGGTAAAAGCTCTAATCTCAGTAAAACTGAGATCAAACACTAGCATCCATATCCACTACAAGGTGTCATTTACTCTGTCTCACCTGTGACAGTAAGAAACAGCTATGGCAGCACCCACACGAAACTCTCCTATGACCAGACAGCAGCTGTGGATGATGTTTACTTCCTCATAAATCTACACTTTTTAAAACCACTTATTTCTAGGGACTGCAGTCGTTAGGTCAAGAAAGAACGCTAACAGTCCTATCAGTGTGCCACTTACATGTATGCTTTTGTAGCAGCAGTTTCACCTCACCAAAATCCCACCTCTTCATAAAAACAGTGGGGAGAGGAGCTAATCCTTCTACTCCCAACTTACCAGATTTATTCAAAATATCTTGAGAAAATACCTTCACAACAGGCCCTAAGGCAGCCTCATGCCGTAACCAGCAGGGTGTGCCTAAGTGTAGCAAAAGGCTACACCTTCTCTGACCAGGACAAAATCTGCCACAGTACTGTGAATGATCTGAGACTTAGGAGAAGAAACCCCAAAGTAATTCCCTGTGATATACAGCACAGTAAAGGTTCCAAGACACACACTTCATCCTACAATACTCTTCACGTCAGGCTGTAAGATGCAACTCTCCATTAATGCCAATGAGCAGAGTTCCGCTGAAGTCAGCAGAGAGCTGGTTTAATAGTATTTAAATTATACTAGAAATTCTAAGTTACCAGTTCACAACTACAACTTCTTCGAAAAGCATTTGTTCGTGCTTCCCAAATATAGTATTATTAATCCTGTCAGTTCTACAAGTATAGCATGCATTTAAAATCAAACTGAAATCCCAAATGACACGGGATTGCATCAGGTTCTCAAATACAGCCTAAACAATGTCTCAGATTAGCATATACTGATTTACATTGATTTTCTTTTAAAAAAATAATTATTGTAGTATTAATCTGAGAGCAACTATACTTCACTCTGTTATAAAATACTTTGAAGGTGTAAAATGTTATCACCACCAACTTATTCTCACGTTATCACTGTGTGGTAAATATTTTTCTTACTGTGCAGGCAGAGAAACAAAAATGGAGGAACAAAAGTAAACACTACTATCCCACAGAAATCCATACCAATCTTGAAAATTAAACTGAAATGCTGACTTTTAATGCCACAGTAACTTCTTTTGACTAATATTTGCTCTTTTTTTAATTTTTAATGTTGCTCACAATGATACACAAGCATTAATTCAAGAATAAAAAAGGAAAACAATGAATGTTCGACCTACAGACTTCAGTTTCCTAAATGTACAAAAGAGTAAGTTCAAACTTTGCCTGAGAAAGTGGCAAAAGCAATTAAACCTTAGACGGTATGTTCCAGCGTCATTTATAAATGCAGAGTAGATTGTTCTCTCTCCTCAGATGAAGATGCAGTCTGGAATCTCTAACATAAACTGATTCGTTTCATGGCAACATTGCAGGATTGTATGTCCTGCAGTTGAGTCCTCAGATTTAATAAGTGTGAAAAATAGTACATAAAGATTCTACTCAGCACCCTGTTCCTGAGCACCTGGTTGTGTGCTCAGAACGTGTGTCCAGAAATGTAGTAAAGGAATGTGTTTGTTCTTTCCAGGATGAAGTTACAATGCCAGATAACCTCACCATGTACCTCTCTGGAACTGAAGAACTTCACAACATTCACATTTAGACACTGCCACCACGAACAGAATTTTTGTTTCCCTGTGCTCAGTTTCTTCGCTCCCCACAACAGCAAGTGCACACCACCTTTTACCGGAAAACTCCATACACTGCTTGCTTTACTATGGATTAAGTGATATAAAGGCGGTATGTAATAAAGATCCAGCTGGCAGAATATAATCAATTTTACCTCTGTAAAAGGGTTAGCCCTTCGGAACCTTTACCTCTAAGTTTCCATTTGAATGACGGGTGAAGCAGTGTGGGTTTAACTACCTTAACAGTTGTGAAGTAGACTTCTCCACAGTGCTGATAAGCCACAAGGGTCTGTTCTTCTTGGTTCCGGGCTAGCCGGACAAACATCATCCAGTTTCCACAGTCTTCATTGGGAGTGTCCAGAAAGTACTTCCCTCCATCTTTCAATACCTGAAGTAAAGTGGGAGGACAGGAGAAAGAACATGATAAAACCAAGGCCTGTATACAGGCACATTAGTTTTCTTTAACTTGGAATCATGGCTATCAGTTATTTACCCCATGTTGGTCATATGTCCTTTGAAATCGTGGTTGTTTGGAAGTAGATCACCCTTAAAGAACGCCGAGTGCAGAAGAAAGTGAAGAACGAATACCTGCTGAGGCACTCAGCTACTACTGTAGGCCTTTGTATGTATTTCCAGTTTATATTTCATCATTTCTGTGTTATATAAGATAGTATTATAAGAACTAAGTGCAAGCAGGTAGAAAGATAAGCTTTATGCCTTAATGTACTTCCTGAGTGCTTGATAATCTCAAACCTGAGTGCTGTATTAATGCTACATTTTGCATGGAACAATCATATAACTTGTCTAATAAGTCCAGAGAGGTAACATATGATATAATGGCATTTTAACAGTGCTCTCTTTTTCCTTGTAACAGTGAACCAGTAAATACAAATGAACAATTGTGCCAGAAAGATCTCCTTGCTTTACTTCATTCTTCCTAGACTCCTTTCCAAGGGAAAGCCTCTACAAGGCAAACACTCCCGACCTTGTACAAGACAGTCGCTTTCCTGCAACACACTCTCAAACATGTACATGAAACTGCACAACAGTCGGCACAGCACATATCTGTTCTATGAACCACGTAAGTGAGCAATTAATTGCAAAAAAGTCGCATTTCCACTGTTTCCGGGAACTATTTTATCTAACTAACTTCATCATGTTTCTGATGAAAATACCTGCCTGTTGGACAAGTTTGGTCGTATACTCGGAATGCTGCTAGGGAGAAGTCAAGGCAGCTATTCCTGTCATGTAGGAAAGCTGGGACTCCAGTCTCCTCTCCTGAAGAAACAGTCCATTCATCAGCCAGAGCTGTGCTTATCACTGTATACTTTTAAGTAAACGGGGCTGACTGATAGAGGATAGGGTGTGGTTTACAATGGCTTGGTGAAGAGGAAGGAACTGGGTGCTTAGCTCATCCATGCTCGCAAGCTTGTTAGAGAAGCAAGTTTTCTGCATCTGTAAGAATTGAAGTGCCTTATAAAAAGCCAGAAGTTGTGGAGAAGAACAAATTCTCTCCGGTGTCAACGTGCCACGAAAATCTCACAGGACAGTGTTACTTTTTGGCAGATCATTCACATGACTTCCACGAGCAAATGAAGTTTACAGCAATTACTGAACCTACCACTTTTGCTCTCAGGTGAAATTACCAAAGTATCTATATCTGTGCCTTCCTCCACAGCAGGCAGTTCTAAGCTTCTGGAGAAAGCTCAAATGAAGACATAAAGCATGTCACAGGACAGCTGCTGCTGGTCCTTCTCTCCTGGGGAGTGAACGGGCCTGATATGAAATGCAGGCTCTGGAAGAACCGTGACCTGTCAGGAAGTCCTGACAGAGGTGTGGCTTGACCACGGACTTGCTATATGACAGAGCGGTGTGCCCAGGCGTGACCCCCTGCTGCCAAATGCAAAGACTGGGATGCAGAGGATTACAATCACCTATCACTCCCAAGGAATTTCTGTGGGAAAGCATATGTGTGTAGCTATGTTTAAGCTAGGCTAGTCCTGAATGGCCACTATTTGTGCTGGATAAAGCACAAACAATAGAGTCACGGTCCAGACGAGACGATCAGTATCTCCATGTGGAGCAAGGGATGGTACCAGCCCTAAATAACAATCTAATTAACCTGAGTTGGTGCACTCTGTGTCAAAGTTTATATACAATCTCATCATTAAAAGCGTTTCCTCATCCGTGCACTGTTCCTCCCTACTAAGCAGGTGCCTTAGCACATATTTCTGCCACTGTTGCTAACTCTGTGCACAAACTCAACCCTTCCAGTGGCAAGGTGTTAATTACAAAACCTTTTGTTTTATCTGGGGAGACAGTACTATCCTTGGATACTCTCAGTAGTTGTGCTCTGTGCAAAGCTCATCAGCAGCTGTTAGATTGATAGGTGAATCACCCTGGAAGTGGTAAAACTAGAAAGCAGGGAAACTTCTGGAAAACACAATGTACAGGAAAAGTTTGGTACTTCAGGTTATGCTGTGCTGTCTAATAGTGTGATCAACATTCATACATGCAGATCAGAAGTACAATTAATTAGATCAGACACCAAATTTGCTGGTTAGTATACATATTAACTGGTAAAGACACATATGCACTTCATAGTAAGTCACTGGTTTTTTACCTGCAGGACTAGCCTGCTCTCATCATAGCGGGTCAGTTTTGTAGACAGTTGACCAACATAAGGACCAAACTGTGTTCTCTTCTGTATTACTTTCTTTGCAAATACTCCAAGGACTGTGAATAAAAAAAAAAAAACCACCAGTCTAATATTAATACAGGCATCACAAACCATTTCCTGTATATTTACAGTTGTGAAAATGGAGAAAAACAAAATTATGCAGAACACGAGTTCTTCTTCCAGAGAAATAACTTGGGTAAATAATTCTATGGGGAAGAATCTAAAATGGATATAAACAGGTACAGGGATTTTAAAAATTGAGTATTACATTTAATACAAAAGTGCCTAAAATCCAAGACAGGTTATTGAACTGAGTATGCAACACAAATGTGATGATACTCTTCAAGCTGCAAGCTGATGTTATCACAATGTGCTGCTTGTTGGCACATTTAAAAGGTTCTCTCTCAATACGAGTGGAGAGAATCTACAAAAAGACGTTAGCCATCTTAATCATTCTATTTATTCCCCTGCCTAATACCAATGGTGCAACACAACAGGCATCTTTTTATTCTCTTTCTGAAGTGCAGTCTAGGCAGGACTAATTTTACAGAGGTAGCTGTGGAAAAACTGCATGCTAAGGATGTGGCTCCCATCTTCAAGTTTGGGCATTCAAGTTGCCCTGCCCTCAGAAGGAAACAAGTCCTTTTATAACATGAACTGAAGATGCCACAAAAGGTAAATTAAACCCCTGTGTTATTTTGAGTTTGCAGGGGACGGATGAGGGGTGTTATTTACCTTTTTATTTCTGACCTCTTATTAAATGCTCTTTTCTGTTTTGCATGCTTGGGGAAAAGAAAAAAATTAGGTAATGGTGCATGGCTGTTACTGTTAGATACAAACTCAACATTCATTAAACTTGTATTGACTGAACAGAGCTGATTTCTCACGCCTAAATGTCACACCAGCTCTGACTAATGTCCTGCCGTCAGTTTATGCATTGAAGTTACTAGAAATCAGTCACAAAAAGCAGTAGCTGATTGTGAGCTTTAGCTGTGCTCAGCTGAAAATAAAGCAGGCTTCATACTGGCTTGTTTGCATTAATAACTTAAGGCATAATCACTGGGTGTTAAGAGTATTTCTCACATGTGGGAAAAAGAGCTAAGATACTTACTCTGCTGGTTGCCAGCTCGCAGCTCCAACACTCGCAAAGTGAGGTAATGAGGTAGGGTAAGACGGGCTCTGCTAGGAATAACCCTGTCTTTAGCCCTGATGAGTGGTCCGTGGAGTTTGCATTCTCCTATAAGGCTTTTACCGCAATCCTCACACCCTACAAAGCCAGAAAAGGGAACCTGTTACTGAAAAAACATACTGCTCTCCAATTTAGTCTCTTCTAATTTTGTCACCTTGAGAACACATCTTGAATTACCAATGCTTTTCTTCACATCACTTTTCTACATTAGGTAGTAAAAAGATAATCTGCAAGCCAAAACTGAACTAGGAAGGCTTGAAATAAGACCTTCAGTTTGTGCATTCCCTCCTGTGCGAAATGGTTGGTCCTGATCTCCAAAGATTTATACACGTGTTCATTTGGAGGTGTAGCAAACCATCCCTTTGAAGACTAGGACGGCAGCAAAACCGGAGTTTGCAGCATGCACACCTATAAATCAAGGTGCATTTATTTATATAGAAATTAGAAGGGCAAAGTTACCAGTAATAACCAAGGTAATTTGCAGAGATCCAAGGAGTCCAAAAAAGATCACTGTGACTTTGTGAGCCTGCACAGACCATTTTTTAAAAGACGAGACCCTTGGTCTACCATGAAAAATGAGTACAATGGGTCATACAGTCACAGCTCAGTTGATAATCACGCAAGAGCAGCCTTCTCATAGACTGTGCTGCCTGTGGAAGTAAGCAAGGGAGGCCCCCCACACCTCCCACTCTTCGGTTCACAATAATGATATCTGCAGACTGAACACACAAACCGTTCTGAGAAGCCATTAACGAGAAATACATGTCCACAAACTGACTTTCCCCCAGCACAGCGAGATATTTTTGGTTCAGTGTAGTTCAAACTGGTTGCCAGGGAAACTCACATGGAGCAGCAACACAACTAAGCAATGAGACTCTCCAGCAGAAGGTCATCCTGGCACTGGTGTCACACAGGGCGATGGGAAAAAGGGGACTTCTTGCACAAAACCTTTTTATAGACAGTAGAAACCAAACCAGCAAGCCAACAATGCTTTATGACTGAGTTAAAAGGAAAAGCTGATAGTGGTCATCCATGACTACCACATTTTGTTTTACTTCTGAAAACTCTGCTGAGCAAGTCTATTCAGTAAGAGACAATAAGGAGCAGAGGAGGGGAGCCAGAACGGTCAAGGTAGCTATGGGATGCTGTAGCTGAGACTGGGGCAGGAGAGGGGAGGCTTCACCACAGACAGGGTCTCACAGCCAAAGAGAGGTCACAAGGGCTCAGGAGATACCACCTGAAGAGACACTGGAGATGGTCTTTGAGAAAGGACAGTAGCAGACAGTAGCACCATAAATGCCATATTCAGGGCACTTGAAAAAGTTCCCATTTGTAAACACAAGCAGGCACTTGACTAAATTACACGTCTCAAGAGTCCAGTCCAAAATCTCCCCAGATAAGCCTGAAGTGTTCCTACTGAGTTCTTTGGGCTCTCCATCAACTCTAAATGAGCAGGTAGACTTGCACATTGGTCAGGCTGCAGGCACTGCAGTAGTCCATATCTGCAGTTAATGTAGGGGCCGTGTACTAGTAGTTTTCTTTAAGCATGGCTCCCAGATTGTGCACCTGCACTATGAATAGATGAAATATATCATTTTTTTACTAGTGCTATAGATAAAGAACATGTCACTCTACAGCTATCACTAAAATTCACAAGAAATAAGTAATACAGCTGCAAGACAGATTTTTCTTGTTACACACTTTTTACGTACATGAAAGTACTTCACAGCTATGCTGCAAGGAAAAAAATATTTTCTTGGTGATTTAACTTAACTGGCTTTTAAATAAATTTCCAGCAATCTATGTCTTCTGAGGGCAACAAAATGATGAGGGCTTCCTGGGCTTACCTAGAATAATAGCAACTTTGTCTCAAGTCAAACAGCTCCTGTTTGGAAAGTCGTTGTATGCAAACTGCCGAAAAACATTACAGAAAGCAAAACAGAGACAAAGAACTGCTGTTAGAGGAAGGATGTATCTAATCGTAAAGTACACGACCTTATCAATCCATGCCATGCCTCTGTGATTCATCGCCACCGAGCTCCTGAGCAAACCTTCCAGCAGCCCCAGGGCAGTGCCCACTGTGGAGGCACCGGGGTGGGCAGCTCACAGGAAGGCTGGAAAGGTAAAGCAGAGGAAAAGGGTCTCCCTTCAATCGGCCTCCATATTCAGCACTAGAGCCCCATTAGCTAAACACCCTTGGTCCTAAACACCCTCAGTCCTCCTGATCCATGACAAGGTCTAAAATGATTCAAGCGGTGTGGCTGGGTGCTAGGGAGGCACTCCTCCAAAACGCATCTGAACTGGTGTGAGCATTCCACTGAGCTTAGTGACCCCAGAGACAGCTCCCCGGGCAGCAGCCCTAACTGGCATGACGATGCTGTCAGCCAGCACTGAAGGAAATCGGCTGCAGAGCTGGAAGCGGTTTTTAAGCACCTTGCTAGTACAGCCTGGGATTCTGACCTGGCATTGCTGTGCGGCATCTTGAAATATCCTGAAACACCAAGCGCTTGTTCTCGGATCTTCTGTATTTCCTTGCATGGGATATGAACATGACTTTCTTATTTAACGTGGATGCGAAAATTACAACCACTACACAGGACTTCTGACCCCACACCAGCACATTAGTACCCTGACTCTGAATTATTACACTCTAAAAAAGACCAACTGTACCAGAAGCACAGGACTGGACCACTGTAAATACAGTAACTAAAAGGACTACCCTGGCAAACCGGTGTCTGTAAATTTTCCCCCAAACTAATGACGCAAAACTGTCAAGTTGACACTTTTCCTCAGAGATAACCGAAGACTAAGGCATGATCCTCTGTATTTTAATGCTAAATTATAGATGCTGTTGGTGAAGGAATGTATGCGTTATCACAGCTACGGCATGGCACCAGTTTGCAAAGCTCGCACAGATTTTATTGCCCCCTTTTAACTTGGCTACTTCAGTAAAATGTAATTTTTTCAACAACAGCCTCAGAACACACTCTAGCTTGTTCTGAAGTACAGAGCATCCAGCTGTGGAAATAACGCCTCGTCACTTTAGCACTAGGAATGAAATACACTTGGTTAGAAAAATCACTTTCTATGAAGAAGATTTTTTTCTGCTTTTTGTTAGGCACTTCGGTACCTCACTTGATGCTTTTACGGTTTCCCTGCTCCCTTAAATTGTATTTACACAAACAAAATAAATGGATTCGATGTGATGTTTACAAGAATGCTTGATAATGTGCAAGCATGCAAGAAAAATTGCCTCTGTTCCTCTGCTTTGCTTTGATTTAGATGAGTAGGCAACAAAATGAAATAAATGAGGTTCACAGGAGTTACAAGCTGTTAAAAACCACCGTGTCATTTATACCTTTAGCGCAGCAGTGCTATATTCTCGCTTAGAGGGTATTTCTTTGTTCTTTCTCTATCTCTTTGCAATAATTCTGAAAGAGTTCCAAATAATGCCTTTTTTATCTATCTGTAGATAGAAGTACACAAGCTCATAAATCCTGTAGCTGGTAAGATTTTTATTTTGCAGAGGTGGAGAGGCACGCGTACGGAAAAGCCCAGCAGCGGTGCAGATGCAGACTCCGACCAGGTTGTGGGTGCGCAGCCACCACCTTACCGCATGGACGAGGTGCTCATGCACTGTGGACCGCTGCTGGACGGGCTAAGAGAAGAGTGCATCTCCTGCACATTCCCAGCCTGGTACCTCTGAACACATCCGCTCCCACTTCTGCCCAGCCATCAGGAGGCATGGTTGGCAGCCATGGCTTTCCCCTGCTCTTTGGGTCACCAGAAAAACAGTCGTTGCCTGCACAATGCACTCTCACCCCATGGGCTGACCAAAATCACTGGCAGTCATGTTCCCAGGGAGGATAATAGGCTCTGAATATTCCTCACCTGTACTGTCCTCACCATGCTGGCGCTTCCCTCCAATCCAGGTCTAGATGACAGCTTTCATTTGCCGCAGACTACAGCCTGGCAGCCTCGGCAGCCAGCTTGCCTCGTCCTCCAGACAGCTCTGGGGCTGGCCACACTGCACAGGGACAAGCTCCCACTGCCAGCAGTAGCCAAGTTGGCACGGCAGCTCAGGCAAGCTCGACTCAGCACAGTTAACAAACTCAGGTTTCCAAAACAGCAGCACGGTCTGAGCACCGTGCCACCCCCACAGGCACAAGCCCGGCCTCGGGGAGTGCTCATTAGCGTGGGCAAGGAGCCACAGGCTGCAGTTACACAAAGTCCGGCTCAGAGATAATGGGAGCTATACATAGCCATACCAGGAACTGCAATCACTGTCGTGATAGCTCGAACATACCACCAGCTCCCTAACCAATCAGCGGCAGAACGCCAGTTTTTAAAACCAGTTTGCTAAAACTAGGTGCCTATCAGGCAGCCCTTCCTGCATTTTCTCCAATCTCTACTTTCAAGTGAGGCTTCACCATACCTGAACACTTCCATGGCCCACAAGATGCCTGCGGTACGAATAACGTGCCCTGTGAAGGCAGAGGTAAATCACTCCTTTTAAAACATCCACTTCAAGCAAAGATACCCTGCGAGAAGTGAGCGTTGTCTGAGCAGTGCCCGATAATTGCTGCGCTGTTTTGCAGCATTAGAATTAGCTCCCGTGCACAGAGGGAACAAAGATCAGTGTACACAGCAGTCCAAATCCTAGCCTAATTACAATCATAAGATTTGCATAGCGAACAACAGTAATTTATCCCAGAGTAAAACCGTACTGCTCCGTTAGCTTTGTTAAGCTTTCACGAGGAGGAATGCTGCAAAAATACCTTGTGGACATTTTCTGTCTAAGGTACACTGCAAGTGCAGTGTGCCAGTCTTGGCTGTTCTTACACAAAGCTACGAGAGGTTTTCCTGCCCTGTGGTTCGTTCTGCAGCACTCCTTGCTGGAAAAGCCTGAAAATCTTGTTCTACAATGTATTTGGAAAAAACATTTGAAGTACTCAGTTAGCAAACAGTTAATCCCAAGTTATTTTCCCGTTATTGTGGGCCACTGCCACAAGTTTCCTCTGTAAAAGGTGTTCCTGAAAAAAGCCTTACATGTCCCAAGTTTGATGTGCAAAGTGTGTTTACAACAGACCTGAAGCTGTTAACTGATTAATCTTATTTACATTATGGTAAAATAGAACTTGCTATAATTACCAGAATTTATATAATTTTATTCAAATCCCATTAACTTCTGATATTTTGAGTCACTAAATTTTCTACTGAATGTTCTCTTCTTTTTAACTGTAATAACTGACCCCTAGTCCAACACAAAAATAGGTGAACATTTGTTTGATGTCTCCTTTTCTTATCCCTTCTATCTCACACAATAACCTTGCATTAGCTGAGCATTACAACTGCTCAGCTCTATATGAGAGGAAAAAGGAAAAAAAACCCAGGAAACTGCACTATGGTTTGCATTCGTAATTGTTCACTTGAGCAAAGACTGAAAACTTGCACTTTCATGCATCATACAGCATATTATTTGGGAAGCAGGTATTGTATTTTCCATAACCCTGCACCCAAATAACACCCCCCAAAAAAGAAGGGGGGAAAAAAAGGGGGGGATTTACTCCTAAGTGCTTGAGAGGGGGAACTTTCAATAGATTTCAAGCGGTGAGTTCCCATGTCTTTGATGCACAGAGACCCTGAAGCCTCATAATCTCTACCTGGTGGCACCAGCACAGACACTGCGAGACATGCTACCGGGGCAACACTGGCTCCCTTACCAAGGCCTTGTGCTGCCGATTACTATCCCCAGGCTTGCAGGCAAATGGACCAGAGCCCCTGCGCTGCTGGTGGAGGGGGAGGAGGGGTTCTGGTTCTGCATAGGTGTGAGCGGCACCCTGCGAGTAAATGTCCACACCTCTTTTGGGGCCCTCTCTCCCCAGAGAGAAGAATGTAGGTGGTTTGCAAACATCCCAGCAATCATTCTTAACGTTAAACATATTCATAGGAACATGACCTCACTCTACTAAAACGTAAAACTTAAAAAATGAGTTACTATATTTGGAAACAGAAACAGAGAAATAAAACAGCAAACATGCCTTACTGCCACCCCATATGTTCAGTCAGTCTGGCAGGTCAAGCCAATTCCCTAAAACTAGGACCCAGTACTGTCAGTGAGCCCAGACCTTGGGCATCCTGATCCAGACGCTGATCTGTACGGACACTTTCCCTCACCTCAACCCCATCCTTCCCGTACCTCTGCCTTTGTTCCCAAGAGGAAAGAAGATTCAGAGGAAGGGTACATTCTTGGGTCTCCAGCAGCTGGAGATCATCCATCATGGTACATACTCCTGCCTCTCAGCGGTATGATCCCGTCCATCACAGCTGTTCCTGTGGAAGGATGCCTCTAGAAGGGCAGCTCAGCACTTATCTGACTGTAAGGAAATCTTCCAACGCAAAGCATGCATGCATCTTCCTGGCAGACACTAGTTCCAGTAAGTAAACTCTTCAGAACTCCTAAACTATTTGTTGTACAAACATATAAAAGATAAGAACAACTATGATTCATTACTAGTTCCTAATAAGGAGTGATAATGATGACACTCAAGTACATCTGGGAACAGTAAGTTTTTCGCCTGGTAACCATCAAGTACTACAACAGGCATAGCCAGAAGGAATTTAACCAGCTTCCCATAAAGTCATCCACCAATTCCAATGAGGTTTTCTCCTGTGCTCCTTCTGCCTAGCAAATCTTAGGAGCAAAACAGTTTGAGAAGCCTCAAAGAGCCCACCCAGGCTGTGAAATTCGGCAATGTGACTGCACAGAGCAGCTTCAGCAGGTTTCCCATGAAGCCCGTGCAGCACAAGGATACCTGCGCTCTGCTGTGTCTTACAAAATTCACAGCTAGGAGGAAAAAAAAGAGTTACCTTCACTGTTTGAACATCTGAAAGGGCAGTAACTTATAGGACTTTCATGCCAACTTACAGGGGAAAAAAAAAAAACCAAACAACAAACCAAACAACAAGGGAAGTATGTAGGTGTGTTTATCAAGTTTAACTTAACTCTGCAGTCTGAGGAACTGGTTTATCAAAGTTCTTGGTAGGTTCCTTCATCTAAAAATGACCTGAGATCAAAGCATTGATTGATTGAAAGCTATTAAAAAAAATAATCTTGTTCTGGTTATTCTTGGGACTAAAATGTACGTGTCACATTTCTGGTACACCCCATGGGGTTTGGTTGCTCTCGAAATCCATATACATACCGAGCACAGTTCAAGTGAAGTCACCTCCCATAGTTTACATGTAATAGCCTCTAATCAGCGTGAACAAAGAGACTTCCCTCATTGCTGAAAACTGAATACATTTCAAACAATCAAATGGAAAAAAGCCGTTGGATTTTTCAGGGGTTTTTTTCCTTGTCTTCCTCCACTGGCTTGGCATGAAGTCATACAAAATTAGATCCAGAAACAGGGAAGGAGGTTAACTGCAAATTCACAGAAACATCTGCTATTTTTTATGAGAAACTGCCTCAGTCAGCACAGGCTGGTCCTATGAAATGCCCAGAAAAAGCATTCCTGAGAACCAAGCCTTCCTGTTGCACTCTGCCTATCTCCCTCAGCAGCCAGCAGCAGCTGGTCCTGCTGTAAGGCTGTGGCTCCTTTGTTGCAACACCTTCTTGCTTTAGGTCTTCGCTAGCACTGTCCAAACTGCACTGCTTCCATACTGCAGACAGCCAAACTAAATCCCCCTGTCCACAGAAATAGAGACAGCCATCAAGAGAGTCATATTCAAACTGCTCGTACGCACCCTGCGGCTCCTGGGCCACATGTTGGACCCCTTAATCTACATCTGCCGCAGCACAAGTTTTACCTCCCACAGCAAAAGCAGCTTTAATTGGTCTCAAGCACTTTGCTTTTGGGGAGATTTCCGGCAGGCCAGTTGATGTATTTTAGTGTTAGACTAAATTTAGATCCATTTTAGTGTCAGTGGATAATGGTAATGCTACTGTTGCAATTTAACGCACATCCCAAAACCTCCTGTCTTTGTTCTAGCAGAAAAACTCTCAAGCATGTATGACTTCCTAAATGTATGTATGTATAAATACACACGCACGCAGCCACACACATCGTGTCAAGTGCAGTAATACAGCTGATGATTTTATTCATGGCAGGTCAACACATAATTTCAATTCTGATAAACCAAGTGCAGCAAATCTCATGACTAATACTTAGTATTGACTAGTTGAAATATTTCCAACCCTTGCAGCATTCCCTTAAAAGGGAACCTTAGAATGGGTTTCTCCCTCCTTCACTGAAGTTGGTAGTTACTGGCCACCAAGCCCAGATATCATGCAGCGTAGTCTGGTGGAGGGCTCGGTGACAAAAGCCACCTCTCCTCAGGGAACCAGCCCAAATTTATTCTTGCTCTTCCACTTGTGGCACAACATTCCACAAGGATTTGCAGGAATTTTCCCAGCAAAGAAGCTAGTGGCTGGGATTTATTTCCAGGTGCTTACTGGTAGAGTCAGACAGGCAGACACGCTTTGCAGAAAGAAATACAAGTTTACTGTAGGATGCGTTGAGGAAGCCTGGCATGACAGAGCGAAGAGATGCTGTAGTCACCCTGTGGCTGGAGAACTCCAGGTCTTTAGAGGCAGTTAGGACTAAATGGAGCAAGCTACAGGTACTGGGAATAAAAGTGCAGTGGAAAAACCATGGAACGCACTTCTGCAGGCCGAAGTCCATACACTCAGCTCCACTGATGTGTGAGTAGATACTCTGGGAAAGAAGCAAGTCTATGTGGAGAAGGGAATACATCAGACGCTTAGAACTGGTGAGGGCTGAGACCTTGGAGGGTCAATCCTGAAAGAACAATCCATACTACATTCAACGTAGACTAATTCTTAGTAAAAGTGGAAAATGAGTTAACTTTCTCAGTGAACCGTCCAAGCCTCCTACTGGTATTCCAGTTCACTCACGAGAACAAAAAAAAGTTGATTTTTTTTTTTTACTAACGAAACCTAAAGCATAAATTTATAATACTGAAATATAGAAGTCTTCTTTTAAAAGCATTGGTTTTGTAAATGCAGAGTCTTTAATATCTTAGCAGAATAGCTTTAGTTCTTACTATGCATCACCTTCATAACTGAGGACACAGCCAACAACTGTGATTACTTGCCTAATTTCCAACTCGAAAAGGATGCTTGATTCCCAACTTCTCTGGGAACAAAATGGGTAGAAGACTCCCATCCTTAGCCTTAATGATCCTGTGAAATTATTTTCGTCTTTTAAGCCATGAAGTGATTTCTTAAAAAAAAAGAAAAAAAAGTCATTGGGAAGCTCTGCTGCTGAACAGACACAAAAAGGCACTTCTGTGAAAAAAACACAAGTGCAAGTGTTGTATCTGTGTTTCCGTTTTCTTGTTCTCTTTTCCCTGAGATCCAGCATGTCTTTTTTACTAAAGACTTTAAATGGGAACCATAAGATAACTAACTACTGTCTTGACTCATAGTGTGCTAAAGCAATTAAGTCCACCTGAGCTTCTTTAACAGACTGATTAAGAAAGGATAGTAAAATTGGCAGCAACAGATGAGGCAGCAGCGCAGTATAGTACATTTCCCTTACAGTAACTGTTCTCTTCAGGCGTAAGGACAGCCTTGAGTCTAGTTCTCTAAAACAGAGAGTTATAAAGTACACGATTATAGAGTGTTGTAGGAGAATAAAAACTGAGACTTGGAAAAACTTGAGAGTTTAGAAAAAACAGCAGATTTTTTCTGCAGATGAAGCACTCTAAACTGGGATTATAATGTATCTCCATAAAGCTCAATTTATTCTCCTGTTGACAGTCATCACACGTTGAGATTTAAATAAAATCCACTTTTTCTATGTTTCTGATTGATTTGTAGCTTCTTTGAACTATTTCCAAAAGTCACAAAAATATAAATAACAGCAGTCTCTATCACTAGAATTTAAGAAGCAACTTTGCAAAGCAAAATTCCAAAGAATTTGTTCCCATTTTCATGCTTTCCTAGCTCAAAGGACAAGAACAACAGATGGTAAAGGCATCACCTTGGGGGAAATGCACCATTCCTCAGATATGTATTTGTATAACCCTGGTCATTTAACATGCATATTTACTTAGAGCTGCGTATGATCACATATCCCACTTCGTATTTGGTGTATCTTACTCTATTGGTTAGAAATCAATTATTTCGTACTCCTTGCACTTCAACATCACCAATAGGTTATGATATTCATGTTTTATAAAGATCTTTTAGAAGATGCAAAGGGACAACTGTCTTGCCAAAACATCACCATGCACCTACACACATCTAAGCAGATCTCCCAGTCCAGCAAGTTAAACACAACACACTTTGCCTTGCTTATTGCCCAAGTAACAGGGAACAAATGCCACCTTCTGTGTCACCATGAATCATCTGCATTCTTCCCCATTATGCTAACTAAAGAAGCTCTGATCAACTGAGCTTTCCACAACTATAACTCTTTTCTATTTACCACTACCCAGAAACCCTCACTGGTCAACATTTCCGTAACACATCTAGATTACAGCATTAAAATGACCTACAAATGTATCTCCTTTCCAACTTAAATGTTAACTTCAAATTAGCTTTAGCTTTAAATTTTAGCAGCTTCCAATGCCTATCATGTATAAATACACTTAAGTGAGCTCATAAAATACTCTAGTCACATTTGGGTAACAGCAATGACAACAGAGCTCACAAACATCAATATCAGCTTTCTTGAGCTCAGTGTTTAAAATCTTTGTCAAAATCATAAATTTGCATTTGTTTTTTTTTTTTTAATTAGCTTTAGCTTTAAATTTTAGCAGCTTCCAATGCCTATCATGTATAAATACACTTAAGTGAGCTCATAAAATACTCTAGTCACATTTGGGTAACAGCAATGACAACAGAGCTCACAAACATCAATATCAGCTTTCTTGAGCTCAGTGTTTAAAATCTTTGTCAAAATCATAAATTTGCATTTGTTTTTTTTTTTTTGCTTTTCCTTCTGAAAATTTTGGAAACTTGAAGGCAGAAGCCACAAGGAAAAATGTTGACAGTCTACAGTTACACAATGTATTTTCATTTTCAGGATCACAAAACATTCTGAAGAAAGTATGCTTGCATATGGAGCCCCAATGCTTCCAAGAAAAACAGGTAAGTTATCTGCTGCAGAGAAGAACAAATTAAGACAAAACTAGTAAGATTACTAGCTCAAAATCACTCCAAGAAGAAATGCCAGACTAAGGAACACCAAACTACTCCAATAAAACATGAAACTTTCCCAAGCACTTTCCCCCAAATTAGGGACTACTGAGAGTTTTCAAACAACTACACAGACGCATGGACACTTTCAATCGGTTTGCAACACAAACCCAGCAATTCCCACTGCCGTGTAAGAACAAGGCAGCACCGCGGCAATTATTCTGTTCAGAGCCTGCCCTTACACTTAAACTGACAAAGGAAGAAATAACATTACTTAACTTTTTTCCTGCAGTCATATGTGAGCCACACCTGAAAGTTGTAGCTACGTGAGCTCAGAAATCTCGTTCTTTAGTCACCACAGAAACTAATATAGAAACTCTGGCGATTTGCTCTCCTGTTTTCAGTAGAAAATTTACATATGAATTACACACTGAATTCCTTTGGTCTGATAAACTGTTCTGGACTCGCATGAAGGAAATACTGCTTCTTCATTATCATCCTCCTCTTGCTATTCTTTACTGTCTTTTAAAAAAACCTGTACATCTAAAACCAGCAAGCGTAGTGGTAAGTCCATCTCTTGCCTTGAGTTTATGCACAGAAACAGAGGTTTGGAAATACATTCTTACATTTCAAGGGATTTTAGACTCCCGGATTTTCTGCCAGACAGGCCTGCTTGCTCATCGCAGCTTTGTGTGTATGTATTAACACAGCAATTTGTACCAGCCATGAAATCATCTGATGCAATTTGGCTGATTCTCAATGACATAAAGAATTGCATATAATTGCCTACATAAATGACTGATGTTCAGGACCCGACTGCAAGACCCTAACACCAAATTATTACCTATTACTTTTCATTTTCATTAATCACCATTAGATAAACAACTGAACATACAAAGAGGCTAGAAATAGCGTAAGAGTCACTTAGGTGTCTCCTATGACAGAATACAATTCAAACACCGTTTCTGCACTCAGGCATACAAATGCAAACATTTCATAATCGCACTACATACAGAAAATCAAAACAATCCTTACCTTATTTAAAATGTCATTTTTAGCAAAATGTCAGGCTATGCTAGTACAAGGTGGCAGGAACCGTGCCATCCGTTTCAGCAGACTCTTCCAAATGCCCCTGTGTTCAACTAAGTCTAACCTCACTCTGTTTTGTTTCCCCAGGAGGACCCATTCAGCACCATGTGCTCCTTTTCAGCTGTCAATAAACAGAAGCAGTGAATTCCCCCGCGCTTCACAAAGCTAGTTAGGCATAGCCATTCATTTCTTCAGGAAAACAGGGCATTGATTTCAGCAAATTCCCAGGGAGCAGCTACAACAAAGAGATCAAACACCCACCTCCTTTCCTGGCCGGCTTTGGCCGGCCGGGCCAAGAGGAACAGCCACAGGTTTCCTGAAGAGCGGGCTCGAGCCCCACTGACCACCGCGTGCTCCATTCACACCCGTCGCCTTCCTACACTCCCGGGACAGCCCCCAGCACTAACCGTGACAAACCCCTACATTCAGGCAGCATAATATACTGCACACTAGTTCAGCCAAGGATAAAGAGAAAAACAAGCTCGAAGGAAAGTCCGCTGCTTCCCTGACTGGCCGAGACTCAGTAGCTGCCAGACATTTTTTCAACTTCTCTTTCTCCCTCTAGCTTCTCCATCTAAAACAGAGAAACACTTGCTACCTCAAACTCACTGTGCTGAAACTTCACTGGGATGTTGGCTTTTCCAGTTTATTTCCACAGGCTTGAAGACTCAGCTGCTGGAGTTTGAGGTCTAGCTGCAGCAGCCCTTGTACTGTGCAGCCATGACACTCTCTTTGCAAAATTTGCTCTAGACTGCAGCGCTTGTTTTCCAAGGAATCTAAAGGGTTTTGTTCTGGTTTGGTTAGAATTTTTTCTTTTAATCATACACCTAGTCTTCATTAATGTGACCTGGAACAAGATTTTTAATGCTAGAATTTGACCTTATATTGAACCAAGCACTGGTGAAAGATGATGCTGTAGTCAGGTTTTGGGCCTGGGTGGTGAAGCTACATGTCTGCTGCTAAACCGCAAGAGCCAGAGAATGTTCCTTGGTGCTGAGATCACCTGGCATCAGCTTCACATATCTAAACACTCCCCACATCCTACCCTTTTCCCCCCAAACAGTCTGGCTACATCTAAATTTCCTACCTGGAACACAGCCTAGTAGGTATTATCCTCAAAACACCTTGGTGTTGCTTGTTAGCATAGGCCAGTACTATGCTCGTGAGCTGGCTTTGTACTATTTACTTACATAAACACAGATATAAAGATTTAGAGTCACTTCACATCTGTACAGATTTGCCATGTTATTATTTTGTGTTCTCCTGTGCACTGACATTTTTCCAAGGCACTACCTGGCTGTCACAAACCGCATATGTAAGTATATTCTGAGCAGCCGGAACCTGCAAAGTCCCCTCAGCAGTGGTGCTGCCTCAAGGCTACTCACACGTCTCCAAGCGAGAAGACAACTGTCTATCCCTCTAGCACGACTGTGTAACACAGGACCTACTATCGCACAAGCAGTACAATTTGAGAAGACCAAGGACAGCTAGTAAGGATGACTGATGGTTGCACAAAAGGTATCTCAGGACACAATGAAATACAAAACTGCAGAATTATCTAAGTTGCAAGACACTGGTGGAGATCAACTAGCCCAGCCCCTTGTTGAAAGTAGGACCTTAAATTAGCATTATCCAGGGCTCTGTCAAGCCATATATCAAATATTTCCAGTGTGGGAAATTCCACCACTTCCCTGGGCAGCCTAATCAATTGTTTAATCTATCCCACGGTGAAAATGCCCCTTACATCCAAAAGCATCTTCCCTGAAGCAACTTGTGGTCTTGGTGAATGCTTGAGGAAAGAGTTCTTCCACCTCCTTCTCCATAACCACAATTTTTGTACTGGAAGACCATGACTAGATACCCTTGAACCTTCTCTTCTCCAGGCTGAATACACCCAACTCCTTCAAACTCTACTCAGGTGACAACTCTAACTCACTGATCATTAGGAAAAGCATGAGAGAGGTGTTGAGCTGAAGAGAGAAAAATGAAACTGCCAGGACATAAATTAGCTAAAATAGTCAAACCAGCTTAAACATCTGAGTAGAAATGAGGAGTCTTAAGTGATTTTTGACCAGGACCCTGTGCAGTCACCCTGTCCTCTCTCCTTTCTTTAACATTTCACTCCTGTCAGCAGTTTTGTCTGTTGTATACAACACACTCAGGCATATTATGTGCCTCATTTTACAGTCCTCCCTGTACTCTAATGGCACTTAAGCATGCCCCAAAATCACCAGTTAGCAGGTAAAGCTCAAAAAATGCACTTTCACAAATAATTTGAAGTACAGATATCAACTCCACAGATAGCTGCTATCTGCCAGCAAGCCACTGCTGGCTTTATATTTATTAAGTAATTATAGTTATCGACCAAAAAAAATTTTTTTCCTTGTTTCTCTGAGGAAGTATTGGAGAATGATAAAATAGGTTTCTGAAATTCACCTCTCTTAATACTGCGCAGCATGCAGCTGGGCAGCCCTCGAAGGCAATGATAAAAGATGGCAGCTGAGGCACTGGAGGAACTCCAAAAGCAAGCATGTGTATCAGATCAATAAGCATAGAAAACGTGCTTAACGCTGCAGATAGCTTAGGCTGGAGCAAGAGAGTGGAAGCACTGGGGAGACCTGAGTAGTTTTTTGTGACAGTTACGACAGCAAAGCGTAAGGATACGCCACATTGTATATTCTTTGCTGTTGGCAAAAAAAGGATGATACTGGTGATGAGGCATGAGATTTGGATGTAACTTGGATAATGATGGCCTGGAAACAAAGGAGTTAAATTCCCAAAGGGACTAAAGAATCCCAAGCACATCACTCAGTAGTCATATGGGATAGTATTTGTGCCAAAGATAGATAAAATATTTCAGATAGAATTGTAATTTTAAGTCTCAATGAACTGGTCTGTTCTTATATATGGGCCAGATTTTTACAATTTTACTCATATTAAGTCATGCTTTACTTCAAGAATAATCCTATTGATTATAATAGTAATATTGTTCCACAGATGTCTCAGAAGAAATGCGAATGTAAAAGCAGACTTTATACTTAAGATAAAAGACATCAATCACGAGCACATCTGGGAATCTGAAAAAAACATATGGTACAAAAAACTCACTGTGGGATGACAGAAATGTACTTACATAGCAGGTCTGTGGACATGTTTACAGATCAGGCAAAGGAAACCTACATAAAACAAATGAAAAAAGAATGGTGAGTTTTCTGAACTGCACTACTCATGCTTAAACTTCATGCTAGTTATCATACGTACAGTTTTTAAGTCCTTTAGGAAATGAGGAGAATCTATCTAGGGAAATCAAACCAGGAAGAATTTCAATTTGTAGAGGAAAAGAGTAAATCCATCTCTCTTTTTTTTAACTCCTTAATTATTCCACTTCATTTCACAAGCAATGTGGACTGACAATATTAATGTATTGCATTTTAACTAAGAGCAGTTCACTGTATCCCACATCTTCATTAACATTTCTTATTAAAACAGAATTTTCAGGTGTCACTTATTTTACTCCATTGTATGCCATTCTGTGTTTAAGCCTGCTGTTTCCGGTATTCATCTTAGAAATCCTCACCCTTGCAAAGTCAAAGGGAATATTAACTACATATAGGGCAAAACATTTTATTTGCTCTCTTGAAAGACTTCTGAAGACTTGCTGAACTCTGTTCATCTTGTTCCTTTCCCACTCATCTGCTGGTTTTTGACTGAAATTTTACTATAAGGATAGAGGGAGGAGCAGAGTGTGAGTTTTCTGTAGCTGTCTGAGCAGTTTCTAACACAGTGGCATACCAGCATGTGGATAAGGCTACCAGGAGCAACAGAAATAATAAGGCACATAATAGTAAGGGAGCATGCAAATAACAGTACAAATCGCATCAACTCAATGTCATTTTATTGTGTCCTATAAAAATCTTGAAAATTTTGGGCAGTGTTTGAAGGTGAAGGTATGTGATTTAAGGGGAAAACTTGACTGTGATGAAGACAACAGCATTTTGTTGTTGACTGAAACAGGTCAAAGAAAACACGGTAATTTTTAAAAATACTGTGATTGTTAGTAAGGTACTTCCAAATGAATCGGATCTGGCTGAGGGAAGAGGAACTGAGGGAAGAGGAGTATGGAACAAGGCAATATAGATGACAGGAAAAATGGATAGCAGAGAATGAGAGCAGAGAACCAAACAGCCTCAAGAAGAGTAAGTAAGTAGTAAGATAAGATGACAGCAGAGCACCATGAGGCAGAGAAGAGTCAGTGGCCTGCTGATGAGAATTTGCCAAGGTAGAAGCTGTGACCGCCAGGTTGTCCATAAGCAGGATGAGGAAGCTGAGATCCAGCTACCTGCTGAAATCTATGAGCACACTGTAGTACTACTTTCAAGTCTGAGAAGACTAAGGAAACACTTCTAGTGACCCACAGTAAGCACCTAAGTTGCCACCTTAGCTTGAGGACATGTCACATCTTAGCCATTTGTCCCCACATACAAAAGCATGAGCTTCCTCCAGCATTTACTCAACAATGACATACTTACAGACCATTACTAGGCAACATAACAAGTACGCTGATTACATCAGCAAGTCAACAACTGACAAACTTACATATTCTCATTTAAATACTCAGAGACCCATCCCAAGACCAAGACGGACAAAGTTAGTAAATCAGATTTGGTATCTCACCACATGTCTCATCACAACATAATCAAAGCCCCAAGGATTTAAATTGTCAATCTTAGCATAAAAGACAATATATAAAGAATATACATTTCATAGATGCTCTGCACTCTGGAATTTGAAAGAGTTCTGATGTCGAAATAGGAAGAGCTGCCTGACCTTTCCTTCCCACATGCTTAAACATGTCTTTCAAGCCTATGCTGCCTTCATCAAACACCAGTACAAGCTTTGCATTTTAAAGAGTGATTTGCAGTGGGTGGGCAGTGAGGCGTAGCTGACAGGTATACTGTAGACTTCACTGCAGAAAATTCGTATTTTCAACACGCACCACAAAAGATTCCTCCCACCTTTGGGGTGCACACATTCCCTAACATTGGTGGAATAAAATTCACAGGGAGCAGCTCATCAGAGACCTTCAGCAGAGAAGACACTACCAGGAAAAACATTTCAATTGCCCATGCACAAGCATCCTCTGTCTTTTGAGGTGTGCTAGGACATTTGAAGCACCCACATGAGGCTGATAGCTGTAGCATTGGTTATACAAGAAAAAGAGGCCCCGCCAGACCAGGAGCTAGAACCCAGGCAGGGCTGCCCAGGACTTCCCAGACAGCACTAGATGCTTATGTTTGAGCAAATTAATCAAGTCCTATTGTATTGCAGTTTGCCTGTTTTTACAAGAAGCGAGGCAGAGAACAAGCAGACTACTGGTACACCACTTTTGTCTGAGATGAAGGGGACGGCAGTGAAAACACAAGTGGCAGCATATCAACTTCTCTTCCATAACCTCTGTCCTCTGACAAAACAGCTGCCCACGGTGAACATACAGATTATAAATTGGCTTTTGTCTCTGACTGGGACTATGTGTAGATGTGAGAGAGAAGCAGTAGAGGGGCCTGCATGCGAAGAGGACATCAGCAGGTTGCCTTTCCAGGAGAAAACAGCCATGCTGAGAGCAGGCTTTCTAAGCAGCAAGTATCCTAGCCTGATTTCCATCGGCCAGAAAACACTTTCCTTAAGAAAGAAACCTACTCTGCAGTTTGACTCCATTCTGGCTGAGAGTGAGGCACTTTGTAGTGTTAACTTCCACAAATTTAGGCCTTGCAGAGGGATCAGTGGAATTTAATGGCATCCATATGTGACCATACACATGCCAACCTTTGTCATCACCAGACACAGCAGGCTATATGTTGTCACCGTCAAAGCAGTGCCATCAACTAATAAAGATTTCATCCCCCCACTGAATTACTAGGCAAAATGTACTGGTGTACAATCTGCAGGGCAATTAACCTGGTACCACAACACAACACAACAAGCTCAGCCCTTCCACATGGTTTGAGTCAGGAGTATACCTTCATCCTCCCAATCTGGCCTGCAGCAGTCTCCTGTCTCGAGAAAGTCCATCCTCAATCTATCCTCTCCCCGACCCCTATGTGTCTGCCATCCAGCCATGTTCCAGTGACACCATGCTCCACGCACACCCCTTTTAAGGTCTGGTTAAGTTTTTCTGTGGTGTCACTTTGGTGGTAAAGGAGGGGGCACGGGGAAAAAGGAGCACATACACTAGCTGGGACAGAAGAACATACCTCATGACACAGAGACTTGGCAGATCAGAATGACATCAGAGGGACTCAGATAAAAAGCAGCACAGTCCAGACCAACACAAACACCTACATGACACTTCTGCTGCATAAAAAAAAAAAAAGAAGCTAATCTGCTGCTGGGGTGGGGGCAGCTATCAAAAGCATGAGGAAGTTCTCCGTGCACTTACTGCTCAGAAGCAGCTACGAAAACCACAGCAGAAAAGTGCTATTGCACAGGCTGGCTCTTCCCTTCCATCCTTTTTGCCTTTGCTGACAGGGCTGCCTTCTCCTGTGATCTGAAGCCAGGAAGGAATCAGTCCATAACACTGCCATCTACCTGCTGCCCCTCACAGCATTAATGGTGCTTACCAGTACAGGCAGGTCACCTTGTACAAACCTCTGCTCCTCACAGTTGACCTAGGACATGGTCAAAAGTACAAGACTGCTGCAGAAGATTTGTCTCAGAGAATCAGGGCACTATAAAGAGGATAACCATAAATCTCCAAGGTGTTTTTCTCTACAGGCCATCAAAGCCTGAGAAAGTTTCTTTTTTTCCCCTGTATGGTTCTTTGATGAAGTAGCATTAGCTGCAGCAACTCCGTGGTGCCCAAGTCCAGCCCTCAGGGAGGGCTCAAAGACTACAGACCAAGTAACACCTCCCTGAGGGCATCTCACTCACTGCAACACAAGCCTCTTGCAGAACAGAGCAGCAGCTGCACCAACACAAGGACAGGGGGAAGATAAGCACAATAAGGTGTATTTGCAGAGGCAAGGGAGTGGAAGCAGAACTATGAGATACTTCATAAGCTATGCCAGCTCTTCCCTGCAGCAGTCCTCAAGAAGGACCCAGAACTGTCTGTCCTCCTAGCTGAGAAAACCACCACCACAAATCCCTCTCCTGATTCAAGGTCAGCACTCTCGTGTGTGAGGGCAACTCTTGCACAGTGTACTGCGCCCCAACCAAGGGACTCCAACACACGCAGAGTCATGGCAGCCACCTACGCTGTGCCAGCCAGGCACAGTGCCTGGTGGTTTCTGACCACACCTGACAGTCTTAGGTGGTTGGCCAGTGGCCATACCAGCCTCAGTTTAACAGTCCCACTGGCCAATCTTCTGTGGTTTTATTCCTTGTAAACCACACTGACATACCACATTGACCTTTATATCAAAGTGTTGCAGGTATATTGGTCAAATTTGCTACGCTGCCCACACAGCCAAAAGAAGTTGTTTGTGGTTGTTCTTAAATACTGTTCTTTCTCATCAAAGAATGGGCAGAAGAAGAATGGAAGCAGAGTGGGGGACGATTCCCATACATGAAAACTGCAGCCCTGAAGATTTGAGGCAAAGCCTTATGAGGTTCTTACAGGCTTTCATGAATCAGGAAAGCAGCTTACGCATTTAGGTTGAATAGGACTTGATGGGTTAAGTATAGAGTTAACAGTCTGCAGATATCAACACAGTGATTACAGGCACACTGGATGATGAAACTGTCAGTGATTTGTGGTAGTGAAAAGTGGTGATGCACTGGTTAGAGGAAGTTAAGATGGGCTTTGCACTGCC